>NC_133779.1:23392126-23406171 GCF_003597395.2 Chelonoidis abingdonii | reverse complement strand
CAGCCACTGCCCAGAGCCCCCCAACACCCACCCTGACAGCCCCTGCCCAGAGCCCCCAGCCCCCAGCCAGAGAGCTACCACCCAGAGCCCCCCAGGCACCCCCACTACCTCCCCAGTGCCTGCCCAGTGTCCCCCAGCCCCTCTCTGCCATCAGCCCCTAGCCCCTCCCCCCTTGATCCCTTCCCATCTTCTCCAGCCCCCCCCGTATCCCCCTCACCCCGGTCACCTCAGCCCCGTCCATGACCACTTGTGTTGCAGACCCTGCAGAACCGGAAAGTGGAGAAGGCCGAGATCCTGGAGCTGGCCGTGCGCTACCTGCGGGACTGGAGTGCCCCCGCCGGGCGGGGTAGGGGACTGCAGGCGGGCGGGCACGTGTGTCTGTGTGTCTCATGTACAACATGACCCATCCCCTTGCCCCTGTGCGTGTGTGTCTGCCCCCCCATGCCTGGCACTGACCCTCCCTCCCTCTGTGTGTGTCTCTCTGCCCAACCCCCCCATGCCAGGCATTCACCCCCCCATGGTGTGTCTCTCGGTCCCCCCATGCCTGGCACTGACCCCCCCATGTGTGTCTCTCTGCCCCTCCCATGCCTGGCACTGACCCCCCCATGTGTGTCTCTCTGCCTAACCTCCCCACATGCCAGGCACTCACCCCCCCATGGTGTGTCTCTCTGTCCCCCCTCATGCCTGGCACTGACCCCCCATGTGTGTCTCTCTGCCCCCCCATGCCTGGCACTGACCCCCCCCATGTGTGTCTCTCTGCCTAACCTCCCCATGCCAGGCACTCACCCCCCCCCATGGTGTGTCTCTCTGTCCCCCCTCATGCCTGGTACTGAACCCCCCATGTGTGTCTCTCTGCCCCCACATGCCTGGCACTGATCCCCCCCTCCCCCAGTGTGTGTTACAGTCCCCCCTCCATGCCTGGCACTGATCCCTCTCCCCCAGTGCGTGTCACTGTTCCCCCCCCCATGCCAGGCAGTCACCCCCCCATGGTGTGTCTCTCTGTCCCCCCTCATGCCTGGCACTGACCCCCCATGGTGTGTCTCTCTGTCCCCCCTCATGCCTGGCACTGACCCCCCATGTGTGTCTCTCTGTCCCCCCTCATGGCCTGGCACTGACCCCTCCATGTGTGGTCTCTCTGCCCCATGCCTAGGCACTGAGTTCCCCTCTCCTCCCAGTGTTGTGTCACTGTCCCCCCCCCCAATGCCTGCACTGATTCTCCCTCTCGCCCCAGTGGTGTGTCACTGTCCCCCCCCCATGCCTGGCACTGACCCCCATCCCCCAGTGTGTGTCTCTGTCCCCCGCATGTATGGCACTGACCCGCCCTCCCCTGCTGCCCCCCCAGGAGCCGATCCGGCGGGGGAGGCCGACCCTCTGCAGCGCTGCTACCTGCTGGGCTTCCGGGAATGCCTGCTGCGGCTCTCCGCCTTCGTCCGCGACGCCCAGCCCTGCGTGCAGGGCCAGCTGCTCGACACCCTGCACCTCTATCTGGCCGCCAAGTGCCGCCAGGTGCCGCCGGAGCCCAGCCCGCCAGAGCCGGCCTGCAGGCTCCGGCCGGGCCTCCCTCCCCCACCCACCTGCCCGGTCTCCCCCAGCCCTTCCTCGCCCGCGCAGCCACGCCACCGACCCTTTCACCGCCCCGGGGCCCCGGAGACACACGCCACCGACCCTTTCACTGCCCCGGGGCCCCGGAAACACACGGATGAGGCAGCAGCTTCGAAAGGGGAGCCCCCGCAGCCGGCTGTCTGGAGACCCTGGCCCCAGGCCTAGCAAGGCAGACATTGTACAGAGCTCCGTGTATAGCACTCAGCCCTCCCTTCAGGCCGTGTATATAATGTAAAGTTTATCTATATTGCCCACTCCTTGCCGATCCTCTGCCCCCACAGGTCCCGTTTCCTGAGCCAGGAACACGTCTTTTCGGTAGAGCCAAGGGGGGGAATTTTTTTTCATCCGCAATGGCTTTTCCGGTGAAAAATGCAGATTGGGTGACACCGAAAAGGCTCGTGAATCTGCAGCGGTTTGACCAATATCTTTGGGAAAGGGGTGCGGTTTGTGGAGGGGGGGTTGGATCTGAAATGAGGCGTTTTGATTTGTCAGGGAGAGCCGACTTTTCGTTTGGAAATTCCCATTTTATTTGTTTAAAAATATCACCATTAATAGGGCGAAATGTTTAATTCTGATGGTTTTGAAATGAAAGCGTTTGATTCTTCATCGACAACTGACTTGTCAGTTGGAAAATTTCTTTGGATTTAAAAAAAAAATCCCCCCCACCGCTCAATTTTTAAATGGGAAGCGGAGAAATGGCCTTATTTAAACGAGAGCAAATTTGTTTATGGACCCTATCCCGGTAGTTGAAACCTGGCTGCCAGCAATTGGTGTGCGCGCAACAGGATGAACTCAACTTTTTTTGCCCTGATCAAGTCAAAGTAGACAGGAAGGAATTATCATTTTAGCTGTACAGTGGGTGAACTGTGGAAGCAACTTAGGCCTGCTCTACACTCAAACGTTAGGTCAACACAGCTCTGGAGCACTGGTGTAGACGCGGCAAGCTTGACGGAAGAATTCTTCCATCGATCTAGTTGCCATGGTAGGAAGTGTCTACACTACCACACTACAGTGGCATAGCGGCAGCGTTGTACCTGGGCCCCCATGGTGTAAACGTGCCAAGAAGGCCTTGGTAGACCCAGGAACTGAATGCAGATTTTCAGAGAACCTGTTATGTGAGGTGCCAGAGAAACAAGGAACAAAAAGACGCTTCTGCTAAAAGCCCATGAGTTTACCTAGTCCACATGCCCTGCCATCTGCACAATCCTAGGTTTACAGGCGAAGATTTGCAAAAGTAAGTCATGATCGCGGCTAACCAACCTTAACAGGACCAGGTTTTCAGAAGGCACTTTCTGATTTAGTTGGGGGGTTTGGTCCTGCTTTGAGCCGGGGGTTGGACCTGAGGTCCCTTCCAACTCTGAGATTCTAGGATTCTATTTCATGAGACTCTTTGGGTGGTGAATCAAGGTGGACACTCAAAACTCAAAATGAAGATGCCAAAAATCACCAGCTGCTTTTGAAAATCTCAAGCCTGGATTTTAAGGTGGTTCTGTCTGGAGCTGGTTCACTTTACGGATTTTTCTGTTAGCTGGCCAAACGCAAAGCTTGGGGCAAATAATAATTTGTTGAGTTGCCCGCCAACTGATTTAAAAAAAAATAAAAAAATTTCAGCAAACCGAAAGCAGAAATAAACCAACCCCCCCAAATTGTTTCAGGTCAACCGAAACTTTTTGTTTGACTTGGTTCATTTCGGAGCTTTAAAAAAAAACGCGTTATAACTGAATAGAAGAGAAGGGAAATGTGAAATGAAAAGTGGTTTTGAATGGAAATGTTTTGTTTTCACACTTTTTGAATCCCTGCCACCCCCCCAAACCGAAACAATTCATAAATTCAACACAAATTTGCCAAAATATTTCGGTTGACCCCAAGCTGCATTTTTTGGTGGAAAAAAGTGTCATCCGAAGAATTTCGCCTAGCCCAAATTCTGATTATGTAGCTCTATTCCCCGCTTCATGCTTGCCAACAAGTTCCAGTTCCTAGTATCCACAAAAAAACACCTTTAGCCTGGTATCCTTAAAGCTAAGCAATACCTCTTGGAAAGTCTTGATTTCTGTAGAGATCGCAATAATTTTTTTTACAGGTAAGTAGCAAAAGTGAGGCTTGAAATCTGGTTGGATTTGAACCCGCAATCTTTGAACGGCTTTTTTGTGTTCTAGACAGCTAATATACAAGCCATTGCACCACAGAGTCAGCTAGCTTGCTATTAAAGTTTCCTTTTAATGGATACAGGTCTTTGGTGTCTGCTGTGGTGTTTTTATATCAGACTCTATTAAAAGCTCTGTGTTTGATAAACTATAATCTTGAATTCCAACCGTGTGAACCACTTGCAAGTTGCGTGCTTTGTTGGGGGATGCCGAAACTTGACGGAAATTGTCATGTTCCAAGAGAAGAGGACTATTTCCCCCAAATATTCTCCCGTCCCTGCATGCAGGGAAAGGTGTGGAGGTGTATTTTTGTTCCATTGTGCGCATTTGTGTCTGATGTCTGTCTGTAATCCGGTAGCCAGAATTTCTGTTTTGTTAGAAATTCTGCAATTTCAGGAAGGAGGATTCATTCCAAATCGGAACACCGACAACGAATGGAAATTCCCCAGAACATGAAATGTTCAGGGAAAAATAAAACCCTTTTGGCCCAATCAGAATGTTTCATTCTGGTTTCACTGCTTCCGATATAGCCCTGGAAACGAAATTTAAAGTAGAAGTGCATTTTGAAACGCCAAGTCGCTTCAGAATGAAAAATCAAAACTTTTCCAGGCAGATGGTTGGCGACACGCCCCCTTCTGATTGTGTTGCCCACGCAAAAGGTCACTGAAGTGGACAAGTTCCCATGAAAAGTTCGTTTTTGATGAGCTGGCCAATTTTCCAGTGGCAAACTGGTAGGTTGACATTTTTCTGACTTGCTTTCTATGTGTCTGTGTCCTTTGGGTGTGTCCTTTGGTCCTTTGGGTGTGTCTCGGTATAGCTATATTTGAATTGTGTTTCTCTCTGTATATTTGTTTGTGTGTGCACCTCTCTATAGCTGTGTGTGTGTTTTTAACCCGCTCTGAGCCCGGTGTGGGAAAACATTGCTGTACTTGGAAAGTGCATCCCACTTCTCACACCAGCAGCGCTGAATTCTTGATGCTCATCTGACTTTACACAGGCTTCTAAGATTTGCTGGGCTCCTGCTTCACCCTGACAGCTCTGCCCAGTGAGATCAGCTCCTGGTCAAAGTCTCTTCAGGGACCCATGGACCTCAGCAGGTATCTGCAGTGATGCCCAGATGTACAGAGTTGGGTTTATTAGTCAGCTGGAATTGGGGAGTCCTTAAGTTAGAATGGAGGGGCCAAGCTTAAGACATCAAGTCAGCAAGCTGTCTCTTCATCAGTGCCAGGTGAGAGCCAGATCTTATCCCCCCTCCTCTCCGTTCTTGGCCCACCACTGTCCCTTCTTCACTGAGCTCACATCTTCCCATCCTTAGAAGTTAATTGATCTGTACTTGGGGTGCCCACTATCTGTCCAGATCCTCCACTGGTTAGTTACAGCCCATTTATTCACTCCAGCCTGTTCTGAGACCCCAACACCTCATGTCTCCTGGAAAAGCAAGTTCATGGGTAGCCAGCCCTAGGCGTAATCTACACTAGAAAATTAGGTGGCATAACTACGTTGCTCAGGGGGGTGAAAAAATTGAGCCTCCCTGGCAGTGGCGTAGTTAAGCTGACCTAAATCCCTGTGTAGAAAGCAATAGGAAATCTTCCCTAGGTGGGTTACCCAGGCAAATGCGCCGTTCTAATGTTTTAAGTGTAGACAACTCTTAATCAAATAAGTCCCTGGTAGGCCTAATGTTCACAAAAGCCCTATAGAAAAATCCCGCTTCAGAGTAAGGAGGATCCCTGAACTTTGTGAATGCTGGACTGGGTGAAGTTTTTCAGCTGAAACTTTGGGGGGGAGTGGGGGGTATGTGTGAAAAATATCACGAACTTGTGTCGATTTCACTCACTTGGTCATTTATGGGGCAAAGCAAAAGAACATTGGAAACAGTCGAAAAGAAACATCTGGACATTTTTAAATCAAAATGTTTCAGTTTTTCCCAGTGCGAGGGCTTTTTGATTGGCCAATTCCCTTTTCTTCCATTTTTTGCTCAAACACAAACAAAAAAAACTGTGGAAAAACATAAATGCTGAAAGTCAAAATGTTTCTTTGCAGGCTGAAAAAAGCATTTAGTCCATCCCAAATCAACTTGGGTTTTTGTTGCTTGGATTTGCCAGCAACGTAAAAAAAAATCGGTTTGACCTGAAACAAATTTTTTGACCCGAAACAATTTTTTTGCCTTTTTTCGGAATCAAAATAGCTGTTATTCACCGTTATTCAGCCATTATGTCCATCAGTATAGGAGCCATGAAAACTCTATGTGTGTGCCTGTGTGATTGTCCATGACTGTAGGAGCCATGAAAACTGTGTGTGTGTGTGTGTGTGTGTGTGTGTGTGTGTGTGTGATTGTCCATCACTGTAGGAACCATGAAAACTCTACATGTGTGTGTGTGTGGTTGTCCATCACTATAGGAGCCATGAAAACTCTACATGTGTGTGTGTGATTGTCCATCATGTAGTTTGTACAATTAATGCTTCATTTCCTAATAAAAATAACTGGTAAAAAGTTGACAGAAGTGAATCCCATTTTTTCCATGCCAACCTGTCTTTTCGGGGGCGGGGTGGGAAAAAGGCTGCGAAATTTCAGCCCCAAACGTGGTTTGTGAGGGTGTCATTGCGTGTCTGTGTTCACACGTGACGTGCATGCATTTGCACAGGCATGTTCCTGCATGTACATGCATGGTTTGGGTTTTTTTTAAAGGGGCTGTGGGGGGGCAAGATCTGAGATGGTTTGATTCACACTCCCCAGCCCCACTGCTGTTATATGGGTCACACGGGGCTTCCTGTCTGTTGGTGAGGCTACGCTAGGGGTCTACAAGCCCCCAGCCTCACGCGTGGCTGTCATGGGTCTCGTGGTCCTTGGCTCCCTGAGAGGACCCCTCCTTCAGCATGACACCCCCCCCTTGAAGGTTGCCCTCTCTCGCTGTGGTCCCCTGGGCCTCCACCCCTAGAGGGAGCAATGCTCCACTCCCATCTCTACCCTGCATCCTATATCATCTCCCCCAACAGCTCCCTGGCTGCTAGGTGAGGTCACACCCTGTCCTCTGCACCGACAAACCACCTCGCCCACCACCCTGTTAAACATGCAGCACAGGGGGAAACTGAGGCACACACAGTGCTCGCCCAAAACATTAAGCAAAGCCCCCCCTTGCTTTGTCACAGTGGCCCCCTCCCACCATGGCACCAAATGGAAACACTTTTTGGGGTGCCCCGGCGAGGCAGAGCTCAAGGCTCAGCGCCCCAGTCATCGCAGCAGCTGGGCCAAGCCAGAGCCACAGGTGCGTGTCATAGAAAGACCACGTGTGTCCCTGCCCTCACGGGGATGAGATCTGCAACTCAGTCCCCGGTGTGTGTGTGTGAGGTGGGGAGCTCCCGGACTCTCAGGGCCAGATTTGAGGCCAGCTGCTTTCGATAGCAGCGAGAGAGTGGGGGGGCCTGCCTGGCCCCCAATACAGCACAGACACTGGCTAACGACCTCTGCAAACGGACCCCTGGCTCAGATGCCCTCTGGGTACAGTCCCTGGGGTGCCAGCTCTCTCCCCCTCCCTCAATCTGTACCCAGCCCTCTGCCCGTCCATCCCCATACAGAGCCTTCGATCTATCCCTTCCACACCGTACACCCCATTTCCCTCCCGACCCCCACAGCCATAATCCTCCTATCTATCCCAACGCCCACCACCCACTTCCCAATTCACCCCCGCCTGCCCCATACACCCCATCTACCTCTTGATCCCCATCCCTCCCTCCCTCTGTCCAGCTGCCATCCCACACACCCCTCTGTCTAGCCATCTATCCCACGATAGACACATCACCTGTCTCTTCCCAGACACACCCCTCCACCACCAATCGATCCTGCTGTTCCTCTATAACCCCCTCTCGATTAGTCCATCAATCCCCAGCCACACCCCCATCTATGTACACCCCCATCTATCTATCTATCCCCATCCACCCCCTCATCTATCTATCCCCAGACACCCCCATCTATCCCCATCCACCCCCTCTATCTATCTATATATCCCCATCCATCTATCTATCTATCCCCATCCTCCCCCTCTATCTATCTATCTATGCCCCTCTATCTATCTGTATATCCCCATCCACCCTCTCTATCTATCTGTCTCCATCCACCCCCTCTATCTACCTATCCCCAGATACCCTCATCTATCTATCCATCCCCATCCATCTATCCACCCCCATCCACCTCTCTATCCCCATATGCCCATCTATCTATCTGTGTATCCCCATCCACCCCCTCTATCTATCTATCCCCATCCACCCCCCCATCTATCTATCCCAATACTCCCCTCTATTTATCTATCTACCTAGTCTCATACACCCCCCTCTATCTATCTCCATACCCCCATCAGCAGGTAGCTCTTTCTTACTCTCCTATATGTTACCAGTTCTCCTGTATGGACTCTCGGCTCAGAGATTGGTGGGGGCAATGAACGTTTTGTGTTGCTGTACCATTCAGGGTATCGGGGTAGGGGTACTAAGGGGGAAAGAAGACTGACTCTTCGCTGAAGACACTTTGCTCTACTGAGAGTTGACTTCAAGACTTCTAGTGAGAGTTGACTTCAAAGTCCAGCATGCTATAACCATTACACCACAGCAGCCTACAAGGATGAGGAAGCCCCAGTGGTATTGGGTTTTGGCACTAGGAACACTCTCCTGTACCATGAATACTGCTGCGGTTCAGGTTGCTCCATCTCCAAGGAGATCTGTTAGAACCGAGAAAGGCCCAGAGAACGGGGGTCGGCAACCTTTCAGCAGTGCTGTGCCGAGTCTTCATTGATTCACTCTGATTTAAGGCTTTGCGTGCCGGTCACACATATGAATGTTTTTAGAAGGTCTCTTTCAAAAGTCTATAATATAGAACTAAACTATTGTTGTATGTAAAGTAAATAAGGTTTTTAAAATGTTTAAGAAGCATCATTTAAAATGGAATTAAAATGCAGAGCCCCCCGTACCGGTGGCCAGGACCCGGGCAATGTGAGTGCCACTGAAAATCAGCTCGTGTGCCACCTTCGGCACCCGGGCCATAGGTTGCCTACCCTTGGCCCCTGTGATGGAGCCAGGGCAGATGGGAACAGCAGAGTAGTAGAAGGCAGATATACTGGCCACTGGATAAGCAGTTTTCTGTTCCCTGAGTGACCAGAGCAGGGGCTGCTCCAGGCTAATGAAAACACCTGACTCCAATGAACCTGCTAAGAGTCAGGTGAGGCAGTTAAGCACCTGCCTCTAATTAAGGCACCTCTGATGCTATAGAAGGGCTCACTCCAGTCAGGCTAAAGGGAGCCAGAGGAGAGGAAGTGTGTGTGAGGAGCTGAAAGCAAGAGGTGTGCAAGAAGCTGAGAGTGAGTAGGCATATTGCTGCAGGACTAAGGAGTACAAGCGTTATCAGACATCAGGAGGAAGGTCCGGTGGTGAGGACAAAGAAGGTGTTTGGAGGAGGCCATGGGGAAGTAGCCCAGGGAGTCGTAGCTGTCACACAACTGTACCAGGAGGCACTCTAGACAGCTGCAGTAAACAGGGCCCTGGGCTGGAATAGAGGGCGGGCCCGGGTTCCCCCCCAAACCTCCCAACTCCTGATCCAACACAGGAGTTGACCTGGCCTGTGGCTTCTACCAGAAGGGAAGGTCTCTGGGCTGTTTCCTGACCCACAAGGTGAATCTGTGGGACGAGCAAACCCGCCAATAAGCACAGGACCCACCAAGGTAGAGGAGGAACTTTTGTCACACCTAGAACAATGATTCAGAGCATGGAGCAGCTGTGTAAGGAGAGACTGGGACTCTTCATCTAAGAAAAGAGGCGACTGAGGTGGGACAGGCTAGAGGCCTAGGGGTGAAGAAAGTGAATAAGGAAATGTTACTTACGCCTTCCCGTAACACACAAGCCACGGATCACCCAATGAAATTACTAGACACCAGGTTTAAAACCATTTTTATTTGTTGTATATGTGTATTTCTTCACAGCCAACCTGTGGAACTCATTGCCAGAGGCTGTTGTGACGGCCAACAGTATAACAGAGTTCAAAAAAAGAACTAGATATGTTCCTGGAAGATGGGTCCATGGATGCCTATTAGCCAAGAGACACAGCCCCATGCTCTGGGTGTCCCTAAACCTCTGACTGCCCCAGCTGGCACAAATCCACAGGGTCTGGTCTAAGCCCCAGGCCCTTGGGAGTGACCCCTTTAGTGCATCAGGCTTTAAGGACCCGCAAAGGGAAACTGAGGCACAGACCGGCTTCACCAGAACACTACCAAAAATTCCCACTTCATCACATCAGGTTCGGTCCCGTCAGGGGTGTCACCAGGGCTTAATTTGTGCTGGGGCCAAGCCCCCGCTCCTCTTGGCTTGGCAGTTCACAGCCCCAGCACCTCTGGGCTCCTGGCTAGCGTTGCCTCCCTTACTTGTGCGCTGCTGCTGGAGGCGGCGCTGCCTTCAGATCTGGGTGCCTGGCCCACAGCCGTGGTTCTCCAGTGGTCATGGGCAAGAGGCGAGGAGTGTGGCTGGCCTGTGCGGGGAGGCAGTGAAAAGGAGCCTGGGGCAGTGCGTGAGGAGGCAGTGGTGCCATTTTCCCAGAGGCTGGTCCTGCTTGTGGCCCTCCGACCTGGCCACCTTATTCCAGCTGTGGTTGCACCCAGGCCACCGAGAGTCGTTTGATCGGATAAGTGCTTGGGGCACACGGTGTCTGAGCAGCACCCGCTGGGTAGTGCTTTGTTAAGATCATTTTCCTTTGTTGTCTTCAGTGCCAGGCTGAGGCCAACCCCTGGCCAAGCACCCCAGGGTGCATGGCACCCTGGCAGAGCAGTCATTACCCGCGCTCTGGAAAGGTGAATGGTCAGCTGGTTCCATGGTGTAATGGTTAGCACTCTGGACTCTGAATCCAGCGATCCGAGTTCAAATCTCGGTGGAACCTGGGTAAGGCAACTTTGGGTTTTCATCCTTGGTGCAAACTTTTCTTTGCATCTGACCAAGTGGGGACTTGCCCCCGAAAGCTCCTGTTCCAATAGATCTGTAAGTCTATAAGGTGCCACCGGACTCTTTGAAACTTTTCTTTGAGTGTTTTACTTCCAGGAGCCATTCTCCACCCTGCCTCCTGCTCCTGTCCGCTCTTCACTGCTCTCCTGTCTTTTCCTTTCCCTCTTTCTCTCATATGGGGCCTGCAACAATGGTGTCTCTGAGGGCCCTACATCCTTATGTGAGTGATAGATCAGAAACAGAGAGATAAGATAGGTGCAAAGAAAGAAAAGATAGATAGATAGATACAGCACCAGACAGATAGAAAGAAAGGAAGAGCTGTGATAGATTAGACATCATTAGAAAAAGATGGTTAGCTATGTAGATGGGTGGATAAATACCATCAGTAACTGACCGATGTAAGCTGTCGTGGAGTGTGGGGGAGTCCGGGCCCTGCACCCCTCTTCCTGGGGACTCACTGGGACTCTCAGCCAGCCAGTAAAACAGAAGGTTTATTAGATTGACAGGAACACAGTCCCAAACAGAGCTTGTAGGACCCCTCAGTCAAGCCCTTCTGGGGGGCAGGGAGCTTAGACCCCAGCCCTGGGGCTCCCTCTGTTTACCCAGCCAACTCCAAACTGAAACCCCCTCCAGCCTATCTAACCCCCAGGTTCCTCCTCCAGCCTTTGTCCATTTTCCCAGCTGTCACCTGGCCCCAAGCCCTCTCCTGGGCTCTCATGTTGCATGCTCAGGTATCTTCCCTCAAGGAGGGTCTCCCATCCCACACACAGTCCCAGTAAAACTCCCCTACAACAATCCCAGGTCAATACTCCCCACTCCCTGCTGCATCACATATGCCATCAGAGAGAAATAGATAGATAGAGGGGGTATATTGGGATAGATAGATAGAGGAGGTGTCTGGGGATGGATAGATAGATGGGGTGGATGGGGATAGATAGATAGATTAGATAGAGAGGGTGGATGAGGATGGATAGATGGATGGGGATAGATAGATAGTTGGGGGTGTATGGGGATAGATAGATAAGAGGAGATGTCTGGGGATAGATGGATGGATAGATAGAGGGGGTGTATGGGGATAGATATATAGTTGGGGGTGTCTGGGGATAGATAAATAAGAGGAGCTGTCTGGGGATGGATAGATAGATGGGGTGTCTGGGGGTGTCTGGGGATGGATAGATAGAGGAGGTATCTGGGGACAGATAAAATACTATCATAAATAGAAAGAAAGAAGTGTTAGATTATATGCTGATAGATATAATAGACTTTAGAAAAGGGTGGCTGATTGGTAGATCCCATAGAAATAGAGAGCTAGACGCCATCAGAGAGAGACAGAAAATGAAGAGAGAAGAAGGATGCTGATAGAGTAGATGCCATTAGAAAAGGAGAGATTGGTTGGTAGATTAGAAACCGCCAGAACTATATAGAGCTAAGGCAGGAAAGGAGGGGAAGACATAAATGATATGCTGATAGAATAGGTGGCATTATTAGAAAGAGATGGTCAGATACATAGATTGATAGCCACTGTCAGAAATACGGATCTGCCACCAGAGAGAGGGGGAAATTGATAGAACAGGTCAGAGGCTTCCTCAGGAATTGAAATGGGGGGTGGGTGTTTGAATTTATGAGGGGGGGTGTCGGCTGGTGAGGGTGAAGGGGGGCTGTATGGCACCATAGTAAAAACTGAAAAATGTTTTAAGACCATTTTATTAGATTTAACTCATGTTTTGAAATCATCACACAAATTAAAGTTGGCTACTCAAGCCTTCTATGAAGCACGACATTGACATCCTTCTTGGGTTCTTGTATATATTATAATATAGTATATTCATATATATTCTATATGTATATCTGTATAATAGATATAGAATGGTTTGCATTAGAATAATTTGACGTTTCTTTTCAATAATGCCAAAACATTAGAAAAGAAAAGAAAATTTGGACTGGAAGAGGCCCCAGGAGGTCATCTAGTCCAACCCCTTTACTCAGACAATAAGAACAACAACATTTCATTCCCTCCCTCCGCGCAGTCAAGTGATTTGAAACCCAACCCCAGCCAAAATCTGTCACTTGGGCAACACAGCTCTGTTTGCTGGAAACCCAGGGAGATTAGGTGTGAGTGTAAATACAATCTGGTCCTGAAGCCTTTCGCCCCCAGCCCCAGCTCATCACTGGCTGTCAGGGAGAGCTCATTCAGCCTTCGCTTACAAATCATCATTTGAAATTATTAGGTTGGCCAACATCGCGGAAACGAATGCACTGACATTGTCGTAAAAACAGCTGTATAAGGAAGCTAGTCTATGTTCATAGTTTTGCAGACACGCCTATATGATCATACACTGTATCTGCTTTTAAAGTGTGTATTAACTTTTCAGTTTCAGTTCAGATTTCCAAACAGTCACTAAATTGGCATGTAACTAGTTCACAAAACTTGGGGGTGGGGGATGTTGGGGAAATTTGTAGGGGGGGGACAGATGCCATTAGAAAAGGCGACACAAGGGGAGGAACTGGCTAGATTAGCTGTGGCCAGGGAAGGAAGGCGGGGCTGGCTGGGGAAGCAGAAAGCCCCCCGGGATGGAGGTGGGGGTAATAGGAGCCTATATAAGAAAAAGACCCCCAAAATCAGGACTGTCCCTATAAAATTGGGACATCTGGTCACCCTACCCCCAGGTCTCTAGCCGGGCTGGACAGACAAGGGAGGTGCGGGGGGGGGCTAGATGAAGCACCCCTGCTTGTTCAGACACACACTGTGTAAAGAGACCCCAAGGGCTTGGGGGTGGGGGGATCCCCAGCAGGAACAGCTGATCAGTGAATCCCCAGGGGCTGTGAAACAGGCGGTGTGATGCATCACTCGCCTGCTGGTGCACAAACAGTAGAGAGCCCGGATAGCTCAGTCGGTAGAGCATCAGACTTTTAATCTGAGGGTCCAGGGTTCAAGTCCCTGTTCGGGCGGGTCTCAGTTTTGGCAAACGAGTCAACCGCGGCATTTTGAGAGGTTTAGAAACAGCCGCTTAGTTCCTAAAAATGGCTGCGAGTCCCAGGGACTGATCGCAGGGGTGTGTGTGTGTGAGTGTGAGTCCTGCGGACTGGTCACGGGTGTGTGTGAAGTGGCTGCTTGCCCCAGGGACTGGTCACAACGCGTGTGTGTGTGTATGTGTATAATGCTTGCTTTCCCCTGTAGCTGGTCACAAGATGCGTGTGTGTGTGTGTGTGTGTGTGAAGTGGCTGCTTTCCCTTGTGACTGGTCACAACGCGTGTGTGTGTGTATGTGTATAATGCTTGCTTTCCCCTGTAGCTGGTCACAAGATGCGTGTGTGTGTGTGTGTGTGTGTG
>NC_133779.1:23350205-23389282 GCF_003597395.2 Chelonoidis abingdonii | reverse complement strand
CAAGGGGTGTGTGTGTGTGTGTGTGTGTGAAATGGCTGCTCACCCCAGTGACTGGTCACAAGGGGTGTGTGTGTGTGGGAAGAGACAGGGGAAGTAATATCTTTTGTTGGACCAACTGTTGCTGGCGAGAGAGGCCTTCGAGCCGAGGGAGCTCCCCTGCGGTTAGCTAAGACGGAGATAAGTCACACACGTGATACCACCCAGGTCAGCGCCCACACGCTCCCTGCAGTGCAGACAGCAAGTCAAGCTACAAGGTCACAGTCGCCTTAAAAGCTGTGAACTCACTAGGGGCTGTGAGGCAGCTGTGCAAGCCAGCCGAGCTGGTGGGCCTGATGCACCAGGCGAGGTGGGGGGTTAGATTTGTGTTATCCTGAAGTATTAGGACTTTTTGTTGAACCCCGAAAGCTTGAAACCTCCCAAATCATGTTGTGCCAAAAAAATGTTGTGCTGTCTGTGGTTTTTTTTTAAAGATGTTTATATTTCAACAAAAAAAAAGTTGGAGTAAATGCTGACTGCAACCGTCATTCTGAACAAAAACAAAAAATCCAAATATTTCATTCTGAAAACGGCGAAACAAAATGCCCCTCTCTTTTCTTTTCTTTCTGATTTTGTTTTCAACCAAAAGTGGTTGAAATATTTTGGTTGACCCGAATCTGCGTTGTTCAGAGAAAACAACGGACACAGCGGAACCGCGCTCGAATCACAACAAACAGATTTCAAAATGTTTTTGTTTTCCACATTGCATTTCTATTGGAATTATATTCTATTTGTTTTATATTAGAATATAGAATGTATATTATACATTTTATAATATAGTATATTCTTATATATATTCTATATGTATATCTATATAATCGATATCGAATGTTTTGTATTAGAATAGTTTGACATTTCATTTCAATAATGCCAAAACATTAGAATAGAAAATTTGGACTGGAAGAGACCTCAGGAAGTATCTGCTCAAAGCAGGAGGACCAACCCCAATTAAATCACCCCAGCCAGGGCTTCGTCAAGCTGGGCCTTAAAAACCTCTAAAGAAGGAGATTCCACCACCTCCCTAGGGAACTCATTCCAGTGCTTTACCACCCTCCTAGTGAAAAAGTTTTTCCTAATATCCAACCTAGACCTCCCCCACTGCGACTTGAGACCATTGCTCCTTGTTCTGTCATCTGCCACCACTGAGAACAGCCGAGCTCCATCCTCTTTGCAACCCCCTTCAGGTAGTTGAGAGCAGCTATCAAATCCCCCCTCGCTCTTCTCTTCTGCAGACTAAATAACCCAGTTCCCTCAGCCTCTCCTCCTAAGTCATGTGCTCCAGCCCCCTAATCATTTTTGTTGCCCTCCACTGGACTCTCTCCAATTTTTACAAATCCTTCTTGTAGTGGATGGCCCAAAACTGGACATAGTTCTCCAGAGGAGGCCTCACAAGTGCCGAATCCCCCAATCTGTTGGCATTGCCCCTACTAATGCAGCCCAATATGCCGTTGGCCTTCTTGGCAACAAGGGCCCACTGCTGACTCATATCCAGCTTCTCGTCCATTGTAACCCCCAGGTCCTCTTGATATGATATAATATAATATAATAATATAATACCAGAATCTCAGAGTCTAAACAAAAGAAAACAAGATTCTCCAGTTTGAAGTTTGCAATTTTTCCCCATTGAAACGGACACGTTCCCACTAAGTAGGGGTCTAAAGGTTCCTGATTCAGCGCTGGCAGCACACCTGGACTTTCCCGATCTCTCTGCTCCCCCTGATCTACCACCAGCACCGATTAGGACACCCATGGTTTGTTTTTCTCCCCTTTGTGGCTGATAGTCACATCCCATCACTGAACAGGGCTTGTGGGATGGGCGAACTCAGAGCATCTTGCTGGAGCTGCGTGGGCTTTTATCCCCCCCCCCCCCGTTGATCGAAGCGTTTTGTTGCAAAGCCCGTTTGCTGTGTCATTTCCTGCCATACTTTTCAATAAGTGAAGGGTCTGCAGGATTCTCCCATAGACGTGGCTTGAATTCCCACAGGGTTTCTCTATGGACAATTTCCTCTGTGTTTTTCCGTCAGACAGAGCGTACTTTGCACCCTCAGGAGCCGTGAGAATGATAGCTGGCTCCCTGATGATGTGCTTAGCTTGTATCAGTGGGTTTTCATTGTGTTTCTAGCGGGAGCGGGAGCCCTCGCCCGCGGGGTTATGGGGCAGCGTTGCACCCTTGCTAATGTGCTTTGTTCGGTGGACCTCAGCAATCCCTCTAGCTAGGGAAGGGCTGGAAGCAAATGACTGCGGGGGTGTCCCTGGAAATGAAAAGTCGTTGCCCCTAAAAGGGACGTGGTTACGGCGGGCGTGATCTGTAGCAGGTGAACTCACTCTGGGTACGTCTGCACCGTGGTTAGACACCCGCCACTGGCCTGTGCCGGATGACTCGGGCTAAGGGGCTGTTTCATTGTGGTGCAGACAAGGGTGGTGCATGAAACTCCCCCACTCCTTTGGGGAGCCCCAGCCCCGCCCCTTCTGCCCAAGGCCCTACCCACCGGAGACCCAAGCACACTCCTCCCCCGTCCCCGGGGCCCACCCAGCCGTGCTTCTTGCCTTGGGTCCCAGGCCGCTGGCCAGCTGAGCCCCAGGCTCCAGGCTATCAGCCTCAGCTGAGCCCCCACTGGCTTCAGGGAAGAGAGGGAGTGTGGGCGGAGCCTCAGGCAGAGTGTGGGCGGGGCTTCAGAAGGAGTGAGGGCGGAGCCTCAGATGGAGTGTGGGCGGGGCCACAACCTGGGTTTGGGAAGGCCTATCCTGGCCTATTATACTGGCATTTATCAATGGGGCTACTTGATCTCAAGAAATAATCACCAGCCCAATGTCTAACTCAGACTCGGCAGGATCCAGGCAAGGCGCAAACACAGCAAAGGGCTCTCCGTGACTCATCCCACAGCCTCAAAGGCCTCAGCAGTCAGAATCTGAGCCCAAGGACCCAAGGACCTGGGGAACACACAGAGGCGTTTCAGGGTAGGAGATTTTAACAGGATCCCGTGGTTGGAAGCTGAAGCTGGACAAAGCCAGATTGGAACGAAGGAGCCAACTTTTAACACAGCGGGTAATTAACCATTGGGAAAGCTCCCCCAGACTGGTGGGAGGGATTCTCCAACATTGCGTTCATGAGAGAGGCCGAATGCAACCCAAATCTTTATTCCCGACAGCACTGGCTCCTGTCTCTGCCATGCGAGGAAGGACAAAGGGGAACAGGGAACATCGGAGGCTGAGGTTGGGCATTCATATGATGCCCGCAAATCGGGCCCGGCCTGTTACTGAAGAGGTGATATTAACAAGGGGCTGAGAAATTCCACCCCTCCGCCCCTTAGCCACAATCATTAATAGAAAGAGCACTTGATGGTTACCTATTCTGCTCATTCCCTCTGAAGCACCTGATATTGGCCACTGTTGGAAGACAGGACACTGGGGTGATGGACTTTTGGTCAGTGTGGCCGTTCTTATGTTCTTATGACTCAGAAGGGCTGGGTTTTTATTCCTGGCTTTGCTGGGTGACTTGAGCAAAAGTTTCTCCCCTCTCCCTGCCATGCCTCACTTTCCCCCATCTGTGAAATGGGGATAAGGCTTTGTGCTTTGAGATCTCCGGAGAAACCTTGGTGCTGGTGGAATCCCTGTTTGTTGGTGAGGTTCTGGAGGAGCCTGTAGGAGGCGTATGGGGGGGTCAACAGACTAACTCGCTTGAAGATGAAACTTGAAAAGTTTATGAGGGGCTGATATCATGGGGGTCACCTGTGATGATTTAGGAGGTTCCTTCCAGTCCTACACCCTTGTCAGGGGTGGTGAAAAAACATTGACCGAAAATCCATCTGTCTTGAAAACTTTTGATTGGGAACCCTCCCCTCTCAAATTTTAGTTTTTGAACTGATTTTTATATTTTCTACATCTTTTTTTTTTTTTCAGTTTGACACTGGGAAAAGGAAGAAACAAACAAACAACAAAGCAATCAGTGAAACACTGGAAAACAATCACTTGCCATTTTTCAAAGGCAATTTTATTTTAAGTTTGTTTTGGCCAAACTCCCCTCCCACCCTCCAAAGAAAAATACCCCCTGAAAATTTTTACTCTTAAAAAAAGACTGTTTTTTCATTTCAAAAAAGTTTTAAACAAATAAGCATAACATTCTACTGGCTCTACAATTTTTGGGACAGCCACTCTGACAGACAGAGATGTGGTGGGTGAGGTGGGGGAGGGAGAGCGAGCGAAAAGGAAGGTAACGGCAGATGGAAATGAAAGTTAAGACAGGAGGGGTAAGTAGGGTGACCAGACAGCAAATGTGAAAAATTGGGACGGGAGTAGGGGGGTAATAGGAGCCTATATAAGAAAAAGACCCAAAAAATCGGGACTGTCCCTATAAAATTGGGACATCTGGTCACCCTAGGAGTAAGGGAGACAGGAAACAAGGCCTCACCGCGTTTTGAACGGTTACTATCGGCATCCAAATCTTTCCACCGTGGCCAGTTGGGTTTGCAGCCGGAAATTTATTTCCCTAATGGCTTGGAATAGAGATGGGGGGAAAATGAGGCAAGTTGCAGGGTGCTGGAGCAGGGAGGAGGGGAGGACGGGGCAAAGGATGAGGGGTGTAAGGTTCTCATACACCCAGCAAAGTCCAAACTGCAGCCAGTGAGAAGTGACTGGGGCGGGGGTCGATAAACAGATTTGCCTTGTCAGAGCAAGTCCCAGGCCCTTGAAAGGCCCGTCTGGCTCTGGACGCTGGTTGGCCTAGTGGAGGCTCCGGTTGCGACTCAGAACACCTGGATTTTGGTCCCCACCCCTGGCCTGCTGGATAATGTCACGCAAGTCGGAAACAGCTGGATATTGGTGCTGGTCGTCACCAGATGGTTAGTGAAGCCAGGGGGCCTTGGTTTCCAGACACGATAACATAATAGGTGCCGAGCGTCCCAGCTGGGTTGGAGGTGACGCATTTCTAATCAAGAACGACACTGAGTTCTCCTCGTCTGGAGCGACACACAGACCCGAAACTCAGTGGACCCCGCTGGGCCCCAAACCTGCCTCTTTGTGAAGCTGATTTTACTGGGAGGGATTGCAATATGGGCTCTCATCTGGAAAGTACCAGCTAAGTGCGAAGGCCAAAGCCTTACTGGAGTCATTGGGGCCAGATCCCCACTGGTGACAATGGGCGTCTCTCCATTGGAGTCGGTGTGGCCAGATCCAAGCTGGTGTAAACTAGCCACAGCTCCATTAGGGTAAAAGGAGCGAGCTCCTATTAAAGCCCCACTGATTTATCCCAGCCCAGTGCCTGCCCCAAGGTCCCGAGCTGCCCCTAGGAGGCCTGGCTCTCTAGGTAGGCGCACAGCGCGTCCCTGATCTGGGCAGCTGCCCCGCCCACCTCCCCCTCCGCCTCCGGCGTCTTCTCGGGCTGCTCGAAGCTGGCGCCCAGACGCCGGGCTTCGGCCCCCCAGGCCTCGTCAAAGACCTCGTCCTTGCGCTCACAGATGTTGTGGAGGATGCAGCAGGCCGAGATGAGGCGGGGCAAGTTGTCCACCGCGCAGTCATTGCGCGTGGTCAAGCAGCGCCAGCGTCCCTTCAGCCTGGCCACGGCCTGTTCCACAGGCTGCCGACATCGGCTCAGGGCCTCGTTGAACCGTTCCTGGTCCCTGCCCGGCTCCCCGGGGTAGGGAGTCATGAGCCAGGGCAGGAGAGGGTAGGCCACGTCTCCCAGGACCACCATGGGCACAGATACCCCGTCAAGGTCCAACGTCTCCGGGGGAAAGAGCGCCCCCTCCTGGCCTTTCTTGAAGAGGGTGGATTTCCGCAGGATTCGGGCCTCATGGGCTTTCCCCGGCCAGCCAGTGCTGATGTTAGTGAAGTGGCCTCGGTGGTCCACCAGGACCTGCAGCGCCATGGAGTAGTAGCCTTTGCCATTGATGTACTCAGAGGCCTGGTGCGGTGGGCACTGGATGGGCATGTGGGTGAGGCCGAGGGCCCCGGCGCAGTTGGGGAAGCCCATCTCCCGGAAGCCGGCAGCAATCTCCCGAGCGTCGCCCACCTCGATGGCCCGGCGTAGCAGCACCCGCTGGATGGCCCGGCACACCTCCAGCACCACCGCGCCGGCTGTGGAGCGCCCCACCCCAAACTGGTTGCCCACCGAGCGGTAGCAGTCGGAGGTGGCCAGCTTCCACAGGGTGATGGCCACCCGCTTCTCCACGCTGAGCGGGATCCGCATGCGGGTGCGCTGGCGCTGGAGGGCGGGCGCCAGCTCGGCACACAGCCCCACGAAGGTGGCCTTGCGCATCCGGAAGTTCTGTAGCCACTGCTGGTCGGCCCACGTCTCCAGCACGGTCCTGTCCCACCACTCGGTGCTGCGGGGCCGGACCCACGGGCGACGGCCGGCCGGGCGCTGGCGGGGCCGGGGCACCGGGGCGTTGGCCCGGCCCTCCTCGGGCAACTCAGTCCCCGACTCCTCCTCCTCCTCGTCTTCCTCCTCCGCCTCCTTCAGCCGTCTCTCCAGAGCTTGCAGGAAGGCCCAGCCCCTGCGGGCCGAGGCCGCTGCAGAGGCCTCGCTGCGGGCACGCAGGTACCCCATCATGAGGGTGCCCGTCTGCATCAGGGAGAGGATCACCGCATCCCTCCGGGAGGCCTCCATGCCGGGGAGGGGGGAGGCCAGCCTGCAAGTGCCAGGGGGCGGCTTGGGCTTGCTTCGGCTCCCCTCCTGCCTCCCTAGGCCCGGAACCAGAGATCTCCCACAATCCCGAGCTCCGAAGCTGCCCCACAATGCAGCAGCCTTGGGAACCTTGCCAGCAGGCAGGGCTTTAGCCGAACGCCACACATGCCGTTGGATGGAGCCACACAGCCCCGGTGTGGACACTTGGCAGAACTACACCGGGACCAGGCCTGATTATTAAGGGCTTGGTCTTATGTGTTCACTGAAGGATCCTTGATCCGGTGGACAAGGATCTGCTGAGATCCGACGGCCAGAAGGTGGAAAGAGACCAATTCACACTGGAAAGGAAGGGGCAAATTTTTCCCAGCGAGTGGAAGGCACAGTTGGAACAGCAGACTGAGGCCTGTGAGCGATTCTCCCAGCCCTGGCATTTTATCTAGTCCGGGCGAGGATGTGTTCATTGTTGGGTTTTTCTCCGCGAAAGGCTGCTCTCGGTTCCCAACAGAATTAAAATTCAGGCAGGAATGTGTTTACATGAGGTCGGACTGTATGGTCCATTCTTGCCATATCCCTGAACCTGCAATCGCGCAGCATCCATGGTTCAAAAATGGTTAATTTTCGTCCTCCGCTAGCCCGAATAACCTTCCTTACTCTTTTATTGCAAAGCAATGCATTACTTACTGTCCCTTCCTCCCTTCTTCGTATATGAAATAATTATTTTAAATGGGCCATCAGAGGAATTATTTTTTTATATATTGTCCTCTACCACAGGCAGTACAAGCCTAGCGAAGAGAAATTATCAGCAGTGAGAGTATTCCAGCTGGTGTTATCCTAACCGAATTTGCAGCAGTTTCAGTCCCCTCTTCTCTGTGGTCTTCTGAGGGCCGCAGAGACATACTCGCCCGTGGGTCTGGTTCTGCTTCCTGAATAGCGGTCTTTCGGATAGTGGACGGGAAGGGGAACATAAGGCGACAAAATAATATCAGGCCGAACATCTCCAGAACAAGAGAGAGGCCCAGAGAATCCCTGACGTTTTATTCATGGCTTGTGCTCTCTAATATAGAGCAGAGTGTGGAAATTCTCTTCCTTGAGAAGTTTAAGGACAGGCTTGACAAACGCTCTGGCTGGATGATTATGTTGGGGCTTGATCCTGTTTGAGCAAGGTTGGAGGTAAGGATGACCAAACCTCCTGGTCCTTTCCAACCCTGATATTCTTGAGTCTATAACCAGAGGGGTCAAACTGAAGGTGGCCCGCGGGACCCTCTCCGGCCCTGAGCTCCTGCCCAGGAGGCTTGCCCCCCGGCCCCTCCCCTGTTGTTCTCCTCCCCGGAGGCTCCAGCTCACCCTGCCCAGCCGCGTCAAGCTCGCGGCCAGGCGAGCGCAGCAGCTGCAGAGCTGAGGGCTATGAACTCGGTGTCTGAGCTGCATCGGTGGCGGGTTGGCCTCCAGCCGGCAGCAGCGGAGCGCCTGAACCCGGTGCTCTTGCTAGCACGGGGTGGGGTTGCTCCCAGCCTGCCAGCGGCGGCTGTAGTGCCACCGCCCACCGGAGCTCCACGCGCGCAATACTGGGCAGGGAGTGTGGGGTGGATGAGGGCAGGGGTTGGGGGGTGGTGGGTAGGGGTGGTGGCTAGGATTGAAAGGGTTCGAGGAGGGGGTATAGGGTAAAGGGGCTAGGGTCTGGGGGGCAGTCAAGGAAGGAGAGGGGAGTTGATTACGCAGCAAGGAGCAGTTCACGAGGCCGGGATCTGGGACAGTCAGGGGACAGGAGAAGGTGGAGGTGGTGATGGTGCGGGGTCCCCGGGGCAATCAGGAAGGAGGCGGTGGATGGGTGCGGAGATGGCCATAGGCGGGGTCTAGGGGGCGTCAGGAAAGAGGGGTGGATAGGCAGGGTCCTGGGAGAGCAATCAGGAAGAAGAAGGGTGGGGGCCACAGTGGGGGGCAGGTTAGGGCAAGGGCATCCAGGGGTGGTCAGGGGACAAGCAGCAGGGAGGGTGGATGGGGCAGGGGTCAGGCTGTCCAGGGGGCGAGAAGTGGGGGGGGGGGGCAAAAATTTTTCAGATTTAGGCCAGGCTTTGGCCAATGTCAGCTGAAGTACCTCTAGGAATGTCCCACTTCCCAGGCCAATCCCCCCGAGCTCTCGGCATAGGTTGACAATGTGATTAAATGAACCAAACTGCATGAGTGATCAGCTATAATTTGGGGTGAGTTTCTGATCAGTGCGAGCAAGGAGAATCTTGGAGAGATTAAAATATTTCTCACTCAAGTTGAGGCTGTAATGCCACTTGACTTACCAAGTAATTAGCTCAGGCTCTCTGCAAACTCAGGCAACGTCGCTGTGTCAATTACAGTTGGGGCAGCTCCCCCCCTCACAGCGATGGGTTCAGGCTCTTGGCAGACCCAGGCAGTGCCACTGTGTCAGTTACACTTGGGTCCCATTTGCAAGATTTCCTTTGTATCAGCAGAACCTAGAAATGGTCCTTTTCCTTTTTAAACTACAAGCTGAAATTCCAGGCAAGAGTGACGGAGAAAAATACCCTGAAAGAAATCAGCTGGGAGAGCAGGAGACTCATGCTCTAAAGAGCCGCAAGCCAATCCTGGGGTGCAGCAAAACATTTTGATCTCCGATGAAGCATCTGCTCCCAATCTTTTTCGAGCTGAGATTAATTTACTTCATTCTAGTACAAGGTTCATTTTCCTCCTGCCCTGCTGGGCGACAGGTCACGTCTGCCCCATGCCTCAGTTTCCCCAGCTGTGAAACAGGGACATTGCTACTGACCTCCTTTGTAACGTGCTTTGAGATCGGGCTGATGAAAAGCGCTAGCTAAGAGGTAGGGCTTATTAACATGAGCAGCAAGAATTGTTACTGAGCTTCTATATTGCCCCCCCACGCCCCATCCCACCCAGAAAAAGACCCAATTGGACTAGAGGGGGTGCTGAAAATGAAGAGACTCCTCTATGAAGACAGACTAGGCCAGGTGCAACGCCTAGATGATTTAGGAGCCTACGTCTCACTTTCCAAAGCCCAAACCCCATTGGCTTTCGCCATGGGAAGGAGCAAGGAGTGGGCAACCATGGCCTAGTGGTCAAAGCCAGCATCCAGGAACAAGACCCGGAGCCGGGAACCAGAGCCAAAGGTCAGGGCTGGAGCCAGATACCAGGCCGAAAGCTTAAAGATTTTGAATCAAAAATAAGATCCTACTGAGATTTGAACTCAGATTCCAGGATTCAAAGCCCTGAGTGCTGCCTATTACACCATGGAACCTGCTGTAGTAAAGTCTTTTCAGCAAGTGAGGGTCAACTAACCCACCTAGCTACATCCTCTTGACAAATAGATTTCCCATCTGGAGAGAGTGGGCCAAGACTTAGAGAAACAAAAAGAGCTTCTCCTGTCCCAAATGGGGAGGAGGAACCAACATCTCAAAGTGGGTCGCAAACAAGCAAAAAGTCATTGTGGGGCAGCTGAAATGAAACCCTGTCCTGGAGGCGTTTCTGGAAGACGCTTGAGCCCAAGCCAAGCCGTTGCGCTCAATACGCTGACTGGCGCAGGCTGTAGAGGAACTCAGAGTAGATGATTTAATGGTCCTGTTTGGGTTTGCCCTTTATAAATCAATGGAGCCTCCTCCCAAAGGTTAGCAAGTGCCTTTTTTTGGGACATGAAAACTGCCAGAATCACGGGACTCCGAGAGCTGAGGCTTTACGGAAAACATCAAATATCGTGACATTAAATGGGACCAGGAGAGCTGGTGATGCTGGGTGATGGATGGAGGGACTCACAATACAGCCACCGAGAATTTCCTCTTTCCCCCACGTTCAGCGTGCTTGATGGGCCCAGGCCGGAGGTGTCCGGCTTTAGAGCATGAAACAGAGACAATAACTGGGGCTAGCCTTGTATTTGTGTGACCGTAGGGGAGCCCTGCCTTGGGGCTAAAGGGGTTTGAAAAGGTTTTTGCCAAAACCAGACATTTTTTTCAGCGTGTCAGTGGCTAAGAGAAAATCGCTCCTAGCACGGCTTAGTTCTGCTCATGGATCTCTGCGCTCTTCCTCCGCCCTTTGCCAGGTGCCCAGGAACAATTCCCTGCACGAAAGAAAGAGGAACAGAATGCAACTGCCGCGTGCGTCTTCAAACAGACGTGTGGCTGCTGCATTTTTCCCCTGGGTGCAAATCTTTGGTTTGTTTGCTGCAGGGGGTGGACGGTGGGCAAGGAATCAAGCGACGAGATTTGTAGGCCCCTTGTTTCATATGTTGCTCCCAGCCTGAGTAATAATGATGGATAATTAGATTGGCTGGCGAAATAAATGAACAAACAGAAAAAGAATCAGTGGCACGGAAACGCTTTTTGGTTTTCATTACAAACTTTCTTCAATTTTTTTTTGCATTTTTGTCAAAAACTTGCTTTTTCCACAGCAAAATCAACTCCCCCAAATCATCCAAAAAATAGGAATTTTTCTGCCCACTTGTGCGCCATCCGTTCCCACTGAAAAAAACATTTTGATGGACATTTTTTTTTTTTGACTGGCTCTATTTATTGTGATGACTGCAACAGCTGATTGCAAAATGTCCACGTAATTCATTATTATTAAAAATGCCTAATAATTAATATAATTTGAAGTGATAATAACACTGCAGTGTCAACAGGGACTACAACAAAGAAGATGGAGCTCAGCTGTGGCAGATGACAGAACAAGGAGCAATGGTCTCACGTTGCAGTGGGGGAGGTTTAGGTTGGATATTAGGAAAAACGTTTTCCCTAGGAGGGTGGTGAAGCACGGAAATGGGTTACCTAGGGAGGTGGTGGAATCTCCTTCCTTAGAGGTTTTTAAGGTCAGGCTTGACAAAGCCTTGGCTGGGATGATTTAGTTGGGGTTGGTCCTGCTTTGAGCAGGGGGTTGGACTAGACTCATCAGCTGGTCTCATTTTCTCTTGCCTTCTCCATCTTTATGTTCTCTGGTTCCCTTCCCCTGGCTAGTTTCTAATGACTGTTAATTCAAATGAAAAGTCTTACTCTTTATAATGCTTCCTTCAGAAATACGGAGGGTCCATTTTTGAATTTTCTTAATGAAAAAAAATTCATGCTTTGGGAATTCCCCCCCGCTTTGCATGGACTTGAAGAGCAGGAGGGAAACGTAAGAAGAGCTCTGAGGAATCTACCAATTTGCCAGGTTTTTAACCCAAAAAAAGGCACAGTTAAGGTCCCACGGAGATTTGAACTCAGATCACTGGATTCAGAGTCCAGAGTGCTAACCATTACACCATAGAACCAATACAATACCAAATCTTCCATCATGAACAATTTCCAAATACTGTGGTCACATCTGGCTTCCAATGCAGTGAGTTGACATATTTAACCAACACCCGGTTCACCTGGAGCAGGGTTTCTCCAACTTTCTTTGGCTGGGATCCCCTTTGAAAATAGTTCAGGCTGTGACGACCCCTCCAGAAAGTAACAACCCACCCACATCAGGCGACTATTCTATGCTGCTGCTGACGGCAGCACTGCCTTCGGAGCCAGGTGCCTTGCCAGCAGCTGCCACTCTCATGACCCCCCACCCCAGTCTTCTTGCGGCCCCCTTTTGGATCAAAACCCCCAATTTGAGAAACACTGATCTAGAGTTACAATCGTGTGTGTTTGTGTGTCTCTTTCACCACATTGCCTGATGATATTTTGGTAACAAATTTCAATACAGCAGGGATTTTTCCTCCTGAACGTTTCTTACCTTCCATTTTATCCCTCTAAGTTTATCTTAAACCCCCCTCCCTCTCCCCCAAAACCCAGTGCATTTATTTTTCGGAATGATTTAGAAATCCACAGAACCTGGAGGGACAGAGTTGTGGATCCCAGGAATTGGGGGAGATGTTACCTGTTCCCCCAAATGTGGCTTGCATAGAAGCAGCTCCGTGCGCAGAAATGCAGAGCTGCTCATTAGCGCTGGATGGAAATAAATAAATACATAAATTCCCTCCCCCTGCCCCCTCCAAAGAAAATAAAAACAAAACATTTTCACTTCTTCAGTGGAAGCCCCCAAATCATCGACAAAAAATATTCAATGCTCCCCCCACCCCAGGCCCTAAATACAGAACACGCAAAATGTTCATCAAAATCTTACCCTAAAACTCGTGTTTGGTAGCTGGCTTTTTTTGTTTGAATAACCTCCTCCTTGCCCCCACCTACGCAGGAGTGGCGCCAGGGTTTTTGGCGGCCTAGGCGGGGGTCCTTCCGCGTCCCCGGTCTTTGGGGCACTTCGGCGGCGGGTCCCGGAGCGAGGGAAGGACCCGCCACAGAATTGCCGCTGCCGACCCAGAGCGCGGAAGGACCCCCCGCCGCCGAATTGCCGCCGAGGGCTGCAAATTGCCGCCCCCCCAAATCCTGGTGCCGTAGCGGTCGCCTAAATGGAAGCGCTGGTCCTGCACCTACCAAATGCACACGCAAAAACCCACCAATGGACAGACCAAAAAGCCCCCCTCCGAACCAAACACCAACTCCCCTCCCGCAAAGTTATTGGCTTTTCACCCCCTCCAATGAAAGTTTGAAACATTTCACTGAAAACTTTCCCCCCAAATCTCCAGCTTGTCAATAAAAGGTACCGCTGTGATCATGTATTCCGACCTCCTGTATAATGCGGGCCGGAGAACAGGCCCCAGAATAATTCCTAGCGCGAAGCTTTTAGAAAACCAGCCAATCTTAATGGAAGATTTGTCAGTGGTGGAGAATCCCCCACGGCCCCTGGAAATCCGTGGTTCGTTATTCTCACTGCTAAAAACGTATGCCTTATTCCTGTCTGAATTTGTGTAGTGACAACGTTCAGCCGTTTGATTGTGATAGATCTTTGCCTGCTAGACTGAAGAGCCCATTATGAAATATTCGTAGATACTTATAGAGAGATTTGTAGATTTATAGACTGTCTCCAGGGCAAGAAGCTCACACGGCTTCACCTCCTGGGTCTCTCCTTGGAGCATTCAGCATATGCCCCTCCGTGCGCTTCCCACAGCGAGCCTGCCCCAGCGGGGTCCTGGGGAAGCCACTGGGTCCTGCACCCCCACTTTGCAGTCAGATATGACTCTCAGCCAGCCAGTAAAACAGATTTATTCGATGACAGGAACACGGGCTAAAACAGAGCTTGTAGGTACAGCGAATGGGACCCCTCAGCCAGGTCCATTCTGGGGGGCAGTGAGCCAGACCCCCACGTCTCCACTTCCTTCCTTGTCCCCAGCCAGCTTCAGACTGAACCCCCCCCCCCAGCCTTTCCTCTCTGCTCAGCCCCTTTCCCGGGCCAGGAGGTCACCTGACCTCTTTGCTCTCCAACACCTTCAGTTGGCACCTTTGCAGAGAAGGGGCCCAGGCCATCAGTTGCCAGGAGACAGAGTGCCAGGAATTTAGGTGCACTGGCCCTTTGCTCTGCAGCAATCACACACCCTTATCCCACCACCTAGATACTTAAGAACTGCCTAGGGGAAACTGAGGCACCAACACAGTACTCAGAGAAAACATTAAGAACATTCCCAGTTCGTCACAGCCACCCCTTAACCTTCTCTGTGTTAAGCGAAATAGACTCTCTGAGTCTATCACGACAAGGCCGACTTTCTAGCCCTTTAATCCAGGGGTTCTCAGGGATTATTATGTGGGGCTCACGAGCCGCCCAGGTCTGAAGGCAGCGCTGCCGCCAGCAGCAGCACAGAAGTAAGGGTGGCAACGGGGTGCGAAGTCCGCTGTGAAAAGCGATGTTGGCAAAGCTCCTTCCCACCCCCGGTATTAAACAGTAACTATTAAAAAAAACCCTTTTCTGCTTATAACAAGAATTCAATCAAAGTGTCTTTTAATCTTAATTTAAAAGCGGTGAGAAAAGGGTTAGAAACTTAACGTGAGAAATAATGTTAAATAGAACGATTGGCTGGAAAATAGCCCCAAATTGCAGACAGGTTGCATTGAGATTTGACAACAGATGTAACCATTGCAAAAGCTTTCTTGACCATTAGAACGTCAGCCTAACCCCTTGGATCAGGGCCACCAGACCACGGCCCTTTAAGGAGGTACATGGGTGATGTTATCGACGTGAACTGTGACCGTATAGATCATTGTTGCAACCAAGGTCATATAGTGGCACCAAATATTGTACAACGGTGGTCGTGCGAGGTGTCTCTGGAAAGGTTATGGTTTGCTGGTTATGATTATGATGTCTGTATGCATGTGTCATTGGGTGACACCCCAGATAAGCTGCTGTCAGCTCTGCCTGGCCTGCTTGGTGGCCCATTAAGGACCATCAGCTGTACAAGTGACCCATTGAGAGAAGGCAGATGCACCTTGGACTCAGCAAAGCATGCAGGGACAGAACTCTAAGGTCTTTCCGTGCCATGTGCTGGGTGGCTTGTCGTTGGAACAAAGAAAGCAGAGGCCACATGGCAAGAGACTATAAAAGGCTGCTGCATCCCCTCCATCTTGTCTTCAATCCTGCTTCTTATTTTGGGAGGAACCTTGCTACCAACTGAAGCTCTGAAGAAAGGACTCAATGACCCATCCCAGCTGTGGATGGACTCCAGAGACTCAGTTTGAACCTGCAGCTTCTTCCGTCACTGCTATAAGCCTGAACCAAGAACTTTGCCATTACTGGATGTAATTGACTCCATTTAACCACTTCTAGCTCTCATCTAGATCTTTTTCCTTTTAGGAATAAACTTTTAGATGCTAAAGGATTGGCAACGGCGTGATTTGTGGGTAAGATCTGACTTGTATATTGACCTGGGTCTGGGGCTTGGTCCTTTGGGGTTGAGGGAACCTTTTTTCTTTCACGGGGTGAAGAGGGGCGAGCACTCGCTCCAGTCTGGAAGGGGCTGGAAAGGCCCTGCAGAGGGCAAGGTAAAACCCCGGCTGATTGGGGGAAGTGGCTGCAGCTGAGGCCACACCCCAATCTAAGAATCTGGGCCTTATAAGGTGGCCAGGGAAGCTAGAGGGACAGTCTCTCCCTGACTGGAGATGGGCTTGGCTGCTGGGAACTCCCCTGGGGGAGCTAGTGTGAGGCAGGGCTGAGAAAGGGCTAAGGAGCTGGGAAGCCGTAGGCCAGCACCTCCCCAGGCTGCAGGGCCTGGTCCTGGGCCCACCTAGATATTGGGCTTGCAGAGGAGCAGCCTGAGGGTGGGTGAAGGTAGCCAGTCTATCCCCCCTTTGCCTGTGATGAGTGGCAGCTACTGCAGTCTGCCCCAATCAGGGCTGGCTCTAACTTTTTGCTGTCCCAAGCAAAAGGAGCACTGCCCAGCAGTACCCCGCACCCTGATGAAACCCCCACCTCCCCGAGCGCCATGCAAGCCCCCACCCTCCCAGCATGGTGCTGCCAGAAGCCTCTGCCCGCCCCAAGCGCCATGCTGCCAAGCCCCCGAACGCTGACGCTGCCTGAAGCCCCCGCTCGAATGCTGCCCAGCCCCCCAGTTGGTGTGCCAAGCTGCCCCGATCCAAACCCCTTGAGTGCCTGCCTGGCCTCAGTGAATGGGGGTCTAGATTAGTAACTGAGAAGTAGCCAAAATGAGGTGGGGTGGCTAGTGCGGTGGGGGTTCCCTGGGGGAGGGGACAACCCGAGAAAGGAGTTCACTGCTGGCGGGAGCACCAGTTATAAGGGCACAAATGTCTGGGGAGGACATGGGGGCAGAGAACAGGTGGATTCACTAGCTGCAGGGCGCTCCGGTAGCTAGGACAGCTAATTCCCGGAAGTCACCGCAGGAGGCCCGCCGGGTGAGGTCTGCACTTCTGCGGGGTGTTCGATTTACAGACCACTCGTCCCCATAACGAGCAGGCGTCTGGTGTGGGAATATGAAAAGGGAGTGTTCGAGAGGATATTGCCCCTGTGGACTGTTGGTCAGCCAGTGGGTGCCAACAAAAGTAACTTAGAGGTGAGAAACCCCAGCTTTGGCTCTCACTGCCCTGTGAAGCAATTTGTCCTGAAATTGATACTCAGTCGGTCCCTTGCAGACAGCTCGTTAAAAGATGGAAACGGGGGTGGTTTGCCGGCCGTCGATTTCTCTGCTTTCTGCTTGGTTCCCTCGAGAAGACTCATTTGCTCCCCTGTTCGCTGTGCAGGGGATCTGAGGTGGAGCTGTTTGAAGGGGGGGGTGAAAAAGGGGGTCTCAGGGTGGGCTAGGATGCAGTTGAAGGAAGCCCTGGATCTGTGCCCTGCAACCTTCAAGACCCTCCCGTGCCCTGCATGGTCAACCTATTCCTGCTCCAGTGAGATGCCTTTTTTTCAGCTCGTGGGGGGAGGATGGTGCATCTGGCCTCTTCGCATCCCTTCTTGGTGCATCCTTCAGCGTTTCTTTGGCGCTGTCTCAGCTATTTGCCGGCTACAGTCATCTCCTCCCACCTCGGTTGAAAATGCAGCGCTTCTGGGGGTGGGTATTGGGGCGTAAGACCCTTCGCCGGCACTGAGATGCAGCCACCTCTGGGGCAGGCGCATCTGTTACCCAGGGACCCCTGGCCCTGGCTGAGATGCCACGCACTCTCGGGCGGGGCGGCCGTTACTAGGGACCCTTGCGGAGCTGAATGCAGCCACTCAGGGGCGGGGTGGCTGCTTATCCAGGACCTCTCACCCGGTGCAGAGATTGCAGCCACCCCTGGGGCGGGGCGGCTGGTTACTCAGCGACCCTGTCCTGGCGCTGGATGCACCCACAATATAGCGGATGTGTACCCAGGACCCTCTGCACGGGTGTGAGATGAGCCACCTCTGGGCAAGGGCAGCTGGTTACCACAGGGACTCTCACGAGGCAGGAGATACACATCAACATGAGCGGGGTGGCTGTATCGGTCCCTGTGACTGGCAGCGCACCTAGTGCCATTCCCGGACACTCGACCGATGCGCTCGCAGATGGCAGACTTCCACCTCTGAGATGCGCTGGGCGGGCGTGGTTTTCCAGAAGACCCCTCACCAGCGCTGGTGCAGCACCTGACACCATGGGGTCCATGATGCTCAGTTAGGTCTGTGTAGCACCTGGCACAAGGGGGGGACCTCCAGCTGCTACAGTAACGCAAATAATTATACAATTCTGCCCCTTCCTCCCCTGAGCATCGCTCAGGCAGGATGAGGCTTTACCCTGGGCAACTGTTGCATTCCTTTCAGGTGGTAACCACCCATCGAAGACACTGACACTAGGAGCCTGCCTGCTAACCATGGGGGGCAGAGAGGGGACACTTGTGAATTCAATTTGGCACCAGGCGACTTTGGAGATTGGAGAGAAAAATCTTCCGCAATTGCGAAAGTCAGGGAATTGGGGGGCATGGCTAAGTTTCAGAGGGGCAGGAGGCAGGAGGAGTTGCAGGACCAGAGAGGGCGAGGGCTGGGGGGAGGGATGGGGTGCAGGGGCTGGGGTGGGCTGGGCGTGGGTGCGGGGAGGGTGGGAGTGGATATCTTCTGACGTGTGTGAGTGTGGATTAGTGGTGGGGTGCGGGGTGCAGGGAGCTGGGATGGTTGGCGGAGAGTGCTGGGGAGGATGGAGACTGGATGGGGTGCGGGGTGCGGGGAGCTGGGATGGGCGGAGGGGGCGGGAGGTGGGATGGAGAGCTGGGATGGGTGCGGTTGCAGGGAGCTGGGATGGGGCGGAGGGGCGGGGGGACGGAATGGAGAGCTGGGATGGTGCAGATTGGAATGTTAGTACGGGGGCTGGGGAGGATGGGGAGCAGGGGACAGGTGGGATGCAGGGAGAAGCTGGATGAGTGTAATGTGTGAAGGGAAGGATGATTGGGGAGCGGAGGGGTGCACGGGGGTCTAGGGTATGAGTGTAATGGGTGAAGATAGGAGGTTGAATGCTGGGATGGGGTGCAGGGCTGGAAGGGGAATGGGGAGAGGATGGGTGCAGGGAGCTGGGAGACAGGATGGTGTATGGGTGATGGATTTAAGGAGATTGGGACAGGATGGGGGTGGGGGGGTGGGGGGGGTGCGTAAGGGGTAATGGATAGAGATTGGGAGCAGGATGGGGTGCAGGGGGCGGGAGCAGGAGATGTAATGGGTGAAGGGATAGGAGGTTGGGAGCTGGGATGGGGCGCTGGGGGGAGGGATGAGTGTAATGGGGTGAAGGGATAGGAGTTTGGGAGCAGGGATGGGGCGCTGGGGGGAGGGATGAGTGTAATGGGGTGAAGGGATAGGAGGTTGGGAGCAGGGATGGGGTTCAGGGGGTTAGGGAGCAGGGACGGAGGCGCGGGGGGGTTGGGAGCACGGATACTATTTGACTTCTCTAACCAGCTGTTTATTCTGCACTCACGACGCAAGCCTGAGCCGGTGCCAGCTGGCCCGACGCCAGGTGACTAACCCCCATCATGGGGTGTTTGTTCTCTGCCCCTCTCCCCGGGGGGTGATGCTCACGCAGCGCGATGTCTTCTCCGGGTTTCTTCTTTTAATTAGGCCTCGCTGCCCGTACCTGTTGTGACGTCTTTATAGCACAGAGGGCAGGGCAAGGAAACGTGGCCTGGATGGAGTGGAAAGCCAGGGGGTGGTTTGTAATTGGGGGTGGGGGGTTCCCCGGTCTGAGATCGGCCCCGCAGACTCATTGGGACAGAGTTGCTGAGCGTGATCTTTGTCCCGGATTTTGAAATCCTCTGGTAGGTGTCCTGGCCTTGAGTGTCAGAGGAGGATAAAGACAGAGCCGTTGAACTCGGGTTGACGTTCAAGGCAGGACTAGCTGAGGTTAGGTCAAGCTGGGACGGAGTCTCCCAGCCAACGGCGATGGCACAAGGCCCTGCTCGTGTGGCCACTGAGATACGAGAACGTAAAACCGGCCAGGCTGGGTCAGCCCAATGTCTCTGATTGTGGCTGGTGCCAGGTGCTGCACAGGGAATGAACAGAACGGGGCAATTATCGAGTGATCCACCCCCTGTCGCCTCTTCTCAGCTCCTGGCAAACAGCAGCTAGGGACACCATCCCGGCTAATAGCCATTGACGGACCCGTCCTGGATGAATTTAGCCAGTTCTTTTTTGGACGTTGTTATAGCTTTGGCCTTCGCAACATCCTCTGGCGAGGAGTTCCCCAGGTTGACTGTGCATTGTGTGAAGAAATACGTCCTTTGGTTTGTGTTAAACCTGCTGCCTATTCATTTCAGTGGGTCACCCTTGGTTCGTGTGTTAAGTGGAGGGCTTAATAGCACTTCCTTATTCACGTTCTCCACCCCATTCGGGATTTGATAGACCTTGGACACATCACCTCACGCAAGAGGCCAGGGTCAGGGAGGAATCCGGGAGTGCTCCTGTAGGCTGCCGAACCAAACGTGGGTGGGGGACCTTTCGACCCATGGAGGCCGCCCCGCTACAATCCCCTCTGCCTTGCCCGGCTTCAGCATCAGCCGCTCTTCATCCAGGAGCCGATCTCCTGCAAGCCCTGGTGGCGGTGGCGGCCTGGGACCCAGGACAGCCAGAGCCGTGTGTGCTGGGCTTGCCGGTTGGCATTCGAGCTACTGGTCGGACCCGTTCCCCCCACCGGCCGCTTGTGGATGTCGGAAATGACCAGTGAGAGGGTAGAGGTCCCCCATCACTACTGGTTGAGGGTGTGTCCCCAGACCCCCCCCTTTTAGCTCATTCCTCGTACCCCCTTTCCCCCTCCCCCGCCGCCTCCCTAATGGCCAACAGTGTCGGAGGTCCAGGCTGCCATCCCTGCTCCCCAAACCCCATCCCCTCTGTCCCCCAGCCCTGCTCCCCAAACCCCATCCCCTCTGTCCCCCAGCCCTGCTCCCCAAACCTCAACTCTTCTGTTCCCCCAGCCCTGCTCCCCAAACCCATCCCCTCTGCTCCCCATCCCTGCTCCCCAAGCCCCATCCCTGCTGCCCCCATCCCTGCTCCCCAAGCCCCATCCCCGCTGTCCAATCCTGCCCACCCCTCCCAAAACCATCCTGCTGTTCCCATCCCACTCTCCAAACCCCAACCCTGTCCCCATCCCTGCTCACCAGACCCCATTCCTGTCACCTCACATGGTACCCAACCCATCCTGCTGTTCCCACATCCCTGCCCCCAACCCCATCCCCTCTGTCCCATCCCGCCTCCCCAAACCCAACCCCGCTCCCCAGCCTCCATCAGCACTGCACCATCCATTGCTCGCAGACCCCATCCCTGCTTCTCCCAACTCTCAGACACCCTTTTTCCTTCTCCCTGTTCAACCCCAGCACCCTTCCTTCTCCTCTCCAATCCATCCGTTCCCAAAGCCCAGCACCCCTTCCTCTCCTCCAATCCATCCCTGTTCCCCAAAGCCCACCACCCCTTCCTTCCCCTCCAATCCATCCTGTTCCTCAACCCAGCACCCCTTCTTTCCCCCCAATCATCCTGCTCCCACCCCAGCACCTCCTTCCCCTCCAATCCATCCCTGCTCCCCAAAGCCCACCCCTTCCTTCCCCTCATCCATCCCTGCTCCCCATCCCAGCACCCCTTCCTTCCTCCAATCCATCCCTGTTCCCCAAGCCCAGCACCCTTCCTTCCTCCAATCATCCTGCTCCCAAAGCCCGGCACCCCCTTCCTTCCCCCTCCAAATCCATCCTGCTCCCCAATCCCAGCACCCCCTCTTCCCCTCCAGTCCATCCCTGCTCCTCAACCCCTCCACCTGAACTCTGTCCCGCCCACAGCACCTTTCTTCTCCCCTGCTCCCCAAACCCTGCAATCCTTCTTTCCCCCCAAACCCCTGAAGCCAACTGCGCCCGATCCCAAATCCAAGCACCCAATCCTGCTCCTCAAACCCCTGCACCTCGTTCCTTCCCCTCCAACCTCTCTCCTCCCCACCCCTCCACGCGCCCTGTTCCAACCCACAGACCCCATTTCTTCTCCCTGCTCCCCAAACCCCTGCACCCCGTTATCCCCCTCCAATCATGCCTCTCCAAACTCGTGCGACCCTCCCTGCCCCAAGCCCCATCACACCAACCCTGATCCCAAATCCAAGCACCCCATCCTGCTCCTCATCCCGGCCCCCTTCTTCTCCCTCCCAATCCATCCTTGTCCCCAACCCCCTCCACCGGAACCTTGTTCCCCACCCCACAGCACCCCTTTCTTCTCCCTGCTCCCCAAACCCCTGCAGCCCATCCCTGCACCCCAAACCCCACAACCCAACCCTGCTCCCCAAACCAAGCACCCCAATCCTGCTCCTCAACCCTTGCATCTCTTTCTTCCCCTGCACCCAACCCTCCTCCCAACCTGCCTTCCAGTTTCTTCGGCACCCATCGCTCTCCATGGGAGCACGGTGCAGGGAGCATTGAGCAACGGGCCCAGGCTCTCTCCACCTGCTGGCTCGGCTGGCCCCTGTCCCGGCCTTCTCTGGCACCAGCCCTGGGCAGCTGCTCTGTATTACAAACAGAAGAAGCGTCTGTCTCTGGGGAGAGGCCAGAACAGCCACCACCACCCAGGACGATGTGCAGCCACGTTGCAAACTGGAAGGACCTGTCCTGCTCGGTGACAAAGAGAGAAAGGGGGTGGGGAGAAGAGGTGGGGTCTGCAGGGCGTTGGGAGCAGACGGTGGAGCAGTGGAGATGGGGTGGGGAGCAGGGCGGGGGCAGTTGGATGGGGGAACAGAGGTTGGGAACAGGGATGGGGAGCGAGGGATGGGGGATGGGAGAGCAGGGTGGGAGCTGGGCAGCGGGGATGGATGGGAGCAGGGGTGGGGGCAGCGGGGATGGGGAACAGAAGGTGGGAACAGGGATGGGGGACAGAGGGGATGGGGGGAGGGGGGGCAGTGGGGATGGGGGTCAGAGGGGCTTGGTGGTTGGGCAGCGGAATGGAGATTGGGGCAGGAATGTGGGCAGTGGGGATGGGGGAGCAAGAGATGGGGCTGGGGAGCAGGGATAGGGAACGCGGGGCTGGGGAGCAGGGACGGTGTCAGCGGGGGATGGGAGTTGGGAACAAGTATGGGCAGCAGGGTAGGGAGGGGATGGGTTTGGGAGAGGGATGGGGGAACAGAGGTTGGGAGTGGTGGGGAATGGAGATGGTTTGGGGAATTGGGGCCCCGTCACACGGGCGCTGCCAGACCCTCCTGACCGAGATCGGGCCCCTGTCATGCCAGGCCGACCCCAGCTGGATCAGCCCCCACCTTGCATGACTTTCGATCCTCCTCGGTCGTGCAGGCCCATGCTTGGAGCTCCCCTGCCAGCGCTCTTGGCCGGCCATGGCCGGCTGGCACGTGCCCTGCACGGGTGCAGCGGGTGGGGGCGCGTGGAGTGCCTGGGGCCCTGCATTCCCCGCCCTCAACTCACGCTTGCCTCACCTCCCAAGCCAGCTGGGAATAAACAGAGGTCACCCGGCTGGCTTCGGCGGCACCGCAGAGACAGGTTCCAGACTATCTGCCCTGAGCCTGGCCCCGACCCACCCTGATGGCCATCTACAAAGTCCAGGTGGCCACGGCCAGGCTCACTGGCTTGCAGTTTGATACCATCTTCATCACCCTAGTGGCAGCCACGGGGAAAGCCCCAAGCATGTGCTGGAGGATACGGGTTTGACTTCAGCCAGATCAGTGAGTATTTGAGGGGGGTTCCTTGTGGCGGGGGGGGGGGAGGCTCCATCAGGAAGAAAGAGCAATGGTTGGGCCTGGCGGGGCTCAGGACCCTGGTTCTATTCTGGTCTGCCCCAGAGGCCAGCACTCGTGCCTCAGTTTCCCCATTGGGTACAATGGGGGAGATTACCCTGTTCTGGGTCTAGGCAGCACTTGAATCCTCAGACAAGTGTTGCTGGATCTCCACTCCGTCAGAGCGTGGCTGATTGCCAGCCAGACTAGATGACTTGCTACATGCAGTGAAAGAGGATGGGGGGGGAGGGGCAGCGCCCTGACCAGGGGGGCAGGCCTGGGGTACCTCCGTGCCAGCCCGGCGGGGGGGGGAGCCCCAGCCCTTCCCCCAGACCCCTGCCCCGCAGTGGGGGTGGGGAGACTGCAGCCTGGATGCCGGGGATTTCCATGGGGGTGCCAGCAGCTGCAGGGCTGAACGGTGCCAGCGCCCCCTCTGGTCTTTGGGCTCCACCCTCACCTGGCACTGGGGCCTGGGGTCAGGATGGGGTCTCATTGTAGGTCTGGGCGGCGCCCGGCGCGACGGGACCCCACTCTTGGCCGGGGTCTGAGCATCCCAGCTGGGGCTGGCAGCAGTACTGTGCCTCCAGGAGGTGGTCCCAGACACGGATGAAGGAGCAAAGGCTCGGGGTGGGCATGGGGCCAGAGGCCTGGGACCAGGGGGTCGAGTGCGGGGCCCTGGCCACTGGGCCAGTAGCTGGGAAGCGAGGCCGGCAGCTGGCACCCCAGCCCCAGGCTGGGGAGTGGAGGCCTGGGCGCCGGGCCGGAAGCCCCTCGTAAAACGTGGGGGTGCTGCAGCATCCCTCACACCCCTAGTTCCCAGGCCTGTGCCCTGATCTCAGTTGCAGCCTGTGCAGCACCTGGCGCAATTATTTACACCCCCTGGGGATCTGGTCAATAAGCTCTGTAAGTGTTTGTGTCATTTGGATGAAACGGCTATGGGGGGTGGGATTACAGTTCAGCAGGTCAAAGAGCTGGTCTAAGTGGGGCCCAGACCCCAGCCGATGTCGATGGGCCTCTCCCCATTGGAGTCAATGGGGCCAGATCCCGGCTGGTGTCGATGGGCGTCTCTCCATTGGAGTCAATGGGGCCAGACCCTAGCTGGTGTCAATGGGGCCAGACCCCAGCTCGTGTCAATGGGCGTCTCTCCATTGGAGTCAATGGGGCCAGATCCCGGCTGGTGTCAATGGGTGTCTCTCCATTGGAGTCAATGGGGCCAGACTCTAGCTGGTGTCAATGGGGCCAGACCCTAGATGGTGTCAATGGGCGTCTCTCCATTGGAGTCAATGGGGCCAGACCCTAGCTGGAGTCAATGGGGCCGGATCCCGGCTGGTGTCAATGGGAATCTCTCCGTTGGAGTCAGTGGGGCCAGATCCCGGCTGGTGTCAATGGGAGTCTCTCTATTGGAGTCAATGGGGCCAGATCCCGGCTGGTGTCAGTGGGCGTCTCTCCACTGGAGTTAATGGGGCCAGACCCCAGCCAATGTCGATGGGCGTCTCTCCATTGGGGTCAATGGGGCCAGATCCCGGCTGGTGTCAGTGGGCGTCTCTCCATTGGAGTCAATGGGGCCAGATCCCGGCTGGTGTCAATGAGGCCAGACCCTAGCTGGTGTCAATGGACGTCTCTCCATTGGAGTCAATGGGGCCAGACCCTAGCTGGAGTCAATGGGAATCTCTCCACTGGAGTCAATGGGGCCAGACCCCAGCCAATGTCGATGGGCGTCTCTCCACTGGAGTCAGTGGGGCCAGGTCCCGGCTGGGGTCAATGGGCGTCTCTCCATTGGAGTCAGTGGGGCCAGGTCCCGGCTGGGGTCAATGGGCGTCTCTCCATTGGAGTCAAAGGGGCCAGATCCCGGCTGGGGTCAATGGGCGTCTCTCCATTGGAGTCAATGGGGCCAGATTCCGGCTGGGGTCAATGGACGTCTCTCCATTGGAGTCAATGGGCCAGATCCCGGCTGGGGTCAATGGGCGTCTCTCCATTGGAGTCCATGGGGCCAGATCCCGGCTGGTGTCAATGGGTGTTTCTCACTTTGGAGTCAATGGGCCTAGATCCCAATTGGGTTCAATGAGGCTGAGGATCTGGCCCTGTTGATTGCAATGGAGAGACGCCCATGGGATCCAGCGATGGCGAAGAGGGAGCTGGACCCGCAGCTCTGCCTGTGCAACTCTCTCCTTCCTGATTGTCCAGGAACCCAGGCTCTGTGCACGGAGCTCGAACCCCACCCCCGTCCTCTGTCTCTCCCAGGTGCGGGAGTACAAGGTCCCCAGCAAGCGAGCCCTGGGGCCGATCCTGCTGATCCGGCTCCACAAGGAGCCCTATTCCTTCTTCCCCGAGAACATGTGGTACTGCAACACGGTCCGGGTGACGTCCCCCGAGGGCAACACCTACTGCTTCCCCTGCTACCGGTGGATTCAGGGCTACCGCACCGTGGAGCTGGCGGAAAGCACAGGTATGACCCACTGAGGGTGCGCCAGGACTCCTGGGTTCTCTTCTGCCCTCCTGCTTCTCGGTGGCTCCTGGATTTCTCCCAGGCCCTGGTGCGAGCTGTCCCTGCCAGGAGAAACCCACTGCCCAGTATATCTGAGGCCAGGTCTGCACCCAAGACACGTGGATGATTTTAAATCCAGTTTAGCCACGTCGGTGCACGTTTGCGTGTGCACACGCTTCAGCCGGCGTCACCTTGCTTTAAACAGGTTCAGCCTACGGGGGGTCAATTTACAGCTGGCTGGAGCTTGGCATGAGAGGGGTCAGCGACCGAGCAGAGACAATTTTCTTTGTTTTGATGACAAGTGGGAAGGGAGGAAAGGTACCATAGCCATTAGCTCGCTCACTAGATGCGTGTTGGGGGGAGGATGGCTGGCTGGCTAGGTAGATGGGTGCGTATGGGGAAAGAACATACGAACGGCCACACTGGGTCAGATCAAAAGTCCATCTAGCCCAGTGTCCCGTCATCCGACAGTGCCATGCCAGGTGCTCCAGAGGGAATGAACAGAACGGGTAACCACCGAGCGATCCTTCTCTTAGATAGATACATAGTTTGACTTAGTTGGGGACAGGGGCGGCTTTAGGCATTTTGCCACCCCAAGCGTGGCAGGCAGGCTGCCGTTGGCGGCAGCCTGCGGGAGGTCCCCGCTCCTGCAAATTCGGCGGCAGCCTGCAGGAGGTCTGCCAAAGCCGTGGGACCAGTGGACCCTCCGCAAGCAACCCTCACGGCGACCGGCAGAGCACCCCCCGTGGCTTGCCACCCCAGGCATGCGCTTGGCATGCTGGTGCCTAGAGCCGTCCCTGGCTGGGGATTCGTCCTGCTCTGAGCAGGGGGTTGGACTAGATACCTCCTGAGGTCCCTTCCAGCCCTGATCTTCTCTGATTCTATGATAGATAGAGGGGTGGATGGGGATATATTAGATAGATAGATAGAGGGGGTGGATGGAGGGATAGATTAGATAGAGGGGGTGTCTGGGGATAGATCAGTAGATAGATAGATGGATGGGGATGGATAGATAGATGGATGGATGGATAGATAGAGGAGGATGGATGGGGACAGATAGATGTGTGTACGGGGATAGATGGAGGGATCCCCACGTGTGGGGAGAAGTGCACTGGGGAGAAGAACGCAGTACGGGGATAGGGAGAGAGAGAAGGGGGGTGTAGGGGATTAGACAGTCAGCTAGAAGACTGGCACCAAGAAGCCCTGGAGGATTAGAGGGTCTGGGACACGTCCCCCACTCCAGGGTGTGGTCAGATTTCCTAGTCTCTCTCTCCTCTCTGCAGCCCAAACCCCTTGTGACGACTCCCACTACCTGCTCCAGAAGCACCGTCGGGAGGAGCTGGTGCTGCAACAGGAAAGATATAAGTGAGTCGAGGTGGGGGATATTGAGGGCCGTTCCCCCCCCTCCAGAGCAATGGGTTCAGGCTTCCTGCAAACTCTGGCAGCGTCACTGAGTCGGTTACAGCTGGGTCATGTTTTAAAGCCTTTCCCTGCAGCCCCAAGGGCTAGAAACGAATGAACCTTTTTTAAAAAAAACCCTCAGGCTGAGTTTCGGTTGCAATCAACTAAATCCGGGGGGCGGGATGGGGTCTGGGGGATGAGCCAGGAGGGCCGAGATGGAGGGTTCAGTCCCTGCTGTCTTAGTTAAGGTTCTGCCAGGGCTTGCTGCCCATGCTCCGTGCCTCAGTTTCCCCACCTATAAAATGGGGCAATGACGCCCTACTCTTTGCTAATGACAGGAGCCAGAGAGGCTTGTTATTAACCGGCTCTTCCCTGGGACAGGTGGCAGGAGTACAGCCCTGGCATCCCCTGGTGTGCCGATGTCGACAGCGCCATGACTGCCGAGCCCGACCTCCAGTACTCGTACCCCAAGGCCTCCGCTTTCTTCGGGCGTGGCGCGACGGCGTAAGTGGCGGGGCCGAAAGTCCATTTCCTAGGCTGGTGGCCCAGCTCCCCCGAGGGATTGAGGTGCCTAAATCCCATGGGAATGAAGGGGAGTTAGGCGCCTATATATCCTTCAGGAGCTGACCTTTCGTGTGTGTCGTTAGCAGATCCAGAAATTATTTCCTTAGCCAGACCTCTGCCCCACCCTCCAACCTGACCCTCTCTCCCCCCATCCACCCCTCTCTCCATCCACCCACCCCTCTATCTCCCGCCATCCACCCCCCTCTGTCTCCCCCTATCCACCCTTCTCTCCATCCACCCCCTCTCCATCTCCCATCATCCAATCCCCCCTCTGCCTCCATCCACCCCTCTCTCCCACCCCATCCACCCCCCATCTATCTCCCGCCATCCACTCCCCTCTCTGCCTCCATCCCCCCTCTCTCCCACCTCATCCTCCCCTCTCCCCGATCCACCCCCTCTATCTATCTCTCTTGCCATCCACCCCCTCTCTCTCCCACCTCATCCACCCCCTCCTTATCCACCCCCCTCTGCCTCCATCCCCTCTCCCTCCCATCCACCCCCTCTCCCTCCCCATCCACCTCTCTCCGCATCCACCCCTCTCTCCCGCTGTCTTTCTCCCCATCCACCTCCCCTCTCTATCTATCCCCATCCACCCCCTCTATCTATCTATCTACCCATCCCCATCCACCTCCTCTATCTACCCATCCCCATCCACCTCCTCTATCTCTCTCTCTCCCCATCCACCCCCTCTGTCCATCCCCATCCACCCCCTCTGTCCATCCCCATCCACCCCCTCTGTCTCTCTCTCTCCCCATCCACCCCCTCTATCTATCTACCCATCCCCATCCACCTCCTCTATCCATCTCTCTCTCTCTCCCCATCCACCCCCTCCTCTCTCCTCTCTCTCTCTCTATGTGTCTATCATGTATGTATGTAGTTTCTGCAGGGCTCAGTTGCATTCAGCATTGTCCTCGGAGGTCGGGCTGGTCAATATAAAATTGCTGCTGCTCTGAGGAAGGTTGAGGCAGGGACTGGCGGGGCAGGAAGCAGCGCCGGAGAAAGAGCTGCCCCACCTCGCCGGCTGGATCCCGGCTGGCTGGGCCCATGCCAGCAAAAAGCCTTTTCATGCAGGCCGACGCGTCTGGGGGCAGGGGAGCCGAGAACTGGAGGTCCCGGCGGTGCTGGGGCTAAGGGACATGGAACCGGGGAGGGATTTGCCCCGTCTGTGGCATTGGCTATTGGGTACTGGCCCCCACGTCCAGTGCTGTGGGTGAGGTCGGCCAAAGGGCTGGCCCCGTAGCTAGAGAGACAGATAAGTGGGGTGTGTGGGGCTGGAGAGACACAGGGGTGTGTATGGGGAGAGACGGAGGGTGTGAAGGAGGCACATGAGGGGATGGACAGACAGCGGGGTGTGCATGGGCCAGATGGACAGAGGGTGAACATGGGGTCAGACACAGAGAGTGGGGTGTATGGGGACAGACAAAGGGGTCGCATGGGGCCAGACAGACAAGTGTCTATGGATGGACAGAGGATGCACGTGGGAAGAGCCAGGCAGAGAGGTGTGAGGGGGTGGACAGACAGAGGATGTGTATGGGGTCAGAGGGATGTGAGGGGTGGACAGACAGGGTGTGTATGGGGTCAGAGGGGTATGAAGGGGGACAGACAGAGGGTGTGAATGGGGTCAGAGGGGTGTGAAGGCTGACAGAGGGTGTGTATGGGGTCAGAGGGGTGTGAAGGGGGGACAGATAGAGGGTGTGTTTGGGGTCAGAGGAGGCAGAGTGTGAGCAGGGGATGGACAGAGACAGGCGTGAAGCGGGCAGAGGGGTGTGAGGGGCAGAGGGGCAGGGGGATGGACAGATGGGGCTTGAAGCGGGCAGAGGGGCATGGACAGAGGGGTGTGAGGCGCAGAGGGGGATGGACAGACGGGTGTGAGGGGTAGAAGGGCATGGACAGAGGGGTGTGAGGGGCAGAGGGGTGTGAGGGGCACAGGGTGTGCAGGGGGATGGACAGACGGGGTGTGAAGCGGGCAGAGGGGTGTGAGGGGCACAGGGGGATGGACAGACGGGGTGTGAAGGGCAGAGGGGTGTGAGGCGCAGGGGGCTGCGTGTGGGTCGAGGCACAGGGCACACGCAGTGGGAGGGTCCTGCTCTCTGAGCCCGGCTCTCTGTGCCCACAGGCTGCTGGAGTGCAAGGTGAAGGGCTTCCTGGACCGGCCGTACTCCTGGGAGAAGTTGTCAGACATCCCCAAGCTTTTCTGGTTCTACGGCAACCGGGTCTCAGGTCTGTGCTGCCCCACACACTGTGGGGAGGAGCAGGCAGGCAACGCCAGCACAGGGCTTCCTCCTGGCTCCGGGACCCCCTTCTGCTTCCTGGCATAGCCTGTGAGTGCTGAGCCCACACATGGCCCCCCCAGGTCAACTGGTCCTGCCACTCTCAGCCCCCCACCAGGGCTCCCCTCAGGACTTCCAGCCCCCCTGCTCTAACCACTAGACCCCACTCAGCTCCATGAGCTGGGGAGAGAACCCAGGAGTCCTGGCTCCCAGCCCCCCTGCTCTAACCCACCAGCCCCCACTCCCCTCCCAGAGCTGGGGTGAGAGCCCAGGAGTCCTGGCTCCCAGCCCCCCTGCTCTAACCCACCAGCCCCCACTCCCCTCCCAGAGCCGGGGAGAGAACCCAGGAGTCCTGGCTCTCAGCCCCGCCCCCTCAGCTGTAACCACCAGCTCCCACTTCCTTCCCAGAGCCGGGAGAGAACCCAGGAGTCCTGGCTCTCAGCCCCGCCCCCTCAGCTGTAACCACCAGCCCCCACTCCCCCTCCCGAGCCAGGAGAGAACCGAGGGTCCTGGCTCCTTCCCCTCTGCATCTTAACTACGCCCCCCTCCCCCCCCCAGAGCTGGGAAGCACGCGAGGAGTCCTGGCTCCCAGCCCCCCCTGCTCTAACCCACCAGCCCCCACTCCCCCCCAGACCCAGGGAAGAAACTCAGAGTTCCTGGCTACAGCTGCGACCCCCGCCTTCCTAATCAACACACACCATCCCCCCCCATTAGGCCAGGGAGAAACCAGGAGTTCCTGGTCACCCGCCTGCTTCTAACATGAGACCTCACTCCCCACACCACGCCCCGATGCCAGGAAATCGATACAAGTCAGGGTTGGAAGGACCTCAGGAGGTATCGTAGTCCCACACCCTCTGCTCAAAAAGCAGGACCCACCCCAACTAAATATCCCAGTGAGGGCTTTGTCAAGCTGATCTTTAAAAAGACCTCTAAGAAGGAATTCCCCCCTCCCTAGGAACCTTCCCGTGCCTTCCACCACCCTCCGTAGGGAAATAGGTGTTTCCTAAATCCAACCTAAAACCTCCCCATTGACTTGAGACCGTTCGCTCCTGGCTTCTGTCATCTGCCTCGCACTGAGAACCAGCCAAGCTCCATCCTGGCTTTGTACACCCGTTCCAGGTAGCTGAAAGCTGCTATCAAATCCCCCCTCACTCTTCTCTTCTGCAGACTAAACAATCCCAGTTTCCCTCAGCCTGCTCCTCCTAATCATGTGCTCCAGCCCGCCTAATCATTTGTTGCCCCTCCACTGGGACTCTTTCCAATTTTTCTCACATCCTTCTTGAGTGTGGGGCCCAAAACTGGACACAGGGCTCCAGATGAGCCCAGCCAATGTCGATTAGAGGGTAAATCATCACATCCCTTCGATTGCTGGCTAGTGCCCCTACTTATACAGCCCAAAATGCCCGTGCCTTTCTGAGCGACAAGGCACCCTGCTTGACCCATATCCAGCTTCTCGTCCACTGTTAAACCCCCAGGTCCCTTCTGCAGAAGCTGCTGCCCAGCCACTCGGTCCCTAGTCTGTATGTGATGCCTGGGATTGTGTCATCTAAGGGCAGGACTCTGCACTCTCCCTTGTTTGAACCTTCATCAGTTTCTTCTCGCCCATCCTCTAATTTATGTAGGATCCCTGCTGTAGTCTGTCCTAGCCCTCCATGCGTATCTACCACTCCTCCCAGTAGTGTCATATGCAACTTGCTGGGAGTGCAGGCACGCCATCCTCCAGGATATTAATGAAGATTGAACAAAAACCCAGCCCGAGGACTGACCTTGGGGCAGCGGTCTGACACCAGCTGGGTAGGATAGCTTATGGCTTACTTGAACATTACCCTGCTAAAGTCCAGCGTTGTGAGTTCATCCTTGAGGGGCCACTTAGGGATCTGGCATTTAGGGCAAAAATTGCTTCTGCTAGTGGAGGCAGGGGGCTGACTCAATGACCTTTATATCTCCAATATTATTTATCTAGACATGGTGCCCTGATCGCTACCTGTTGAAGCCCGTTATCTAGCCAGCTTCTATCCACTTTATGTCCATTTCATCCAGCCCTATACTGCCTGTAGACTTGCTGGCAAGATACTGTGGGAGACCATATCAGAAAAGCTTTTGGGAAAGTCAAGGAATAACACATCCACTGCTTTCCCCTCTCCACCCAGAGCCAGTCATCTCCTCGTAGGAGCAAATTAGGTTTAGTCAGGCATGATGTGGCCCTTGGTGAAATTCATGACGTGACGTTCCCAATCACCTTACTTCCTCAAATCTGGCTCCCAGTCCTAGCTGAACCACAGACGGCGCGCGAGTTCCCCTCCCAGAGCCGAAGAACCCAGGAGTCCCTGGCCCAAGCGCCCCCCTGCTGCTGATCTACGCAACGCCCCACTCCGCCTCCAGAGCCGAGGAGAGAACCCAGGAATCCTGGCTCCCAGCCCCCCCTGCTCTAGCCACCAGACTCTACTCCCCTCCCAGAACCAGGGAGAGAATCCAGGAGTCCTGGTTTGCAGTCCCCCCCGCTCTAACCACTAGACCCCACTCCCCTCCCAGAGTCAGGGAGAGAACCTAGGAGTCCTGGTCCCAGCCCCCTTGCTCTAACCGCTAGTCCCCACTCCCCTCCCAGAGCTGGGGAGAGAACCCAGGAGTCCTGTCTTGCAGCCCCCCCTGCTCTAACCACCAGACCCCCCCTCCGGGCATTGGGGTTTTATTTAAAGGGCCAGTGTGTGTGTCCCCAGAGTACGTCACTAAGCACTGGCAGGAAGATGCTTTCTTCGGGTACCAATATCTGAACGGGTTCAACCCAGTTCTGATCCGGAAATGCACGGCACTCCCAGAGAACTTCCCCGTGACACAGGAGATGGTGGCCGGCTCCCTGGGGGAATCCACCAGCCTCCAGGAGGAGCTGCAGGTAACACCTTGTCTCCCCAAAATAATCAGGGCCTGGCTGATTCCCAGCCCTGCTGAGTCCATCCTGCCCTCCTTCCCCAAGAACTCCTGCTGGTGGGAGCACGGTGCTCTCTTCCCAAACTAAACTGTTTTAGCATAGCTGGGGCTGGGTAAATAACTGCCACGCCCCAGAGGTGGCTGCATCTCAGCGCCAGGCGAGGGGTCCCTGGGTAACCAGCCTCCCTGCCCCAGAGGTGGCTGCATTTCAGCGCCGGGCAAGGGGTCCCTGTGTAACCAGCTACTCCACCCTGGAGGTGGCTGCATTTTAACACTGGGTAAGCGATCCCCGCGCAGTGCTATGTATGTTGCTTGTTGGGACACTGCTGAAGGAAGCTCACAGCCCTGGGAGCGGGGCACTGACCCTCCTCTGCTCCGCATGACAGAGAGGGAGCATCTATATCGCAGATTACAAGCTCCTGGAAGACATTCCCACCACTAAAGTGAATGGACACCAGCAGTACATCGCGGCGCCCCTGTGCCTGCTGCATCAGAAACCCAGCGGGGAGGTCGTCCCCTTGGCCATCCAGGTGAGGGGCTTCTCTGCTTGCCAACGCCCAAGAGGGGGTTATCGGGGCCCCTCCTGAGCTACTTGGGCCCCCCTGCCGCTAGGGAGCAACTCGGCTCCACCATTGCTAAAGGCACAATTATTATGGTGGGCAGGGCGTGAGTGTGCCAGGCGCTGCACAGACCCAGTGGACCCATTGCTCTGATCCAGCGGGGATACGGGGTGAATGGGTCCACTGGGGGGATAGGGGCTGGATGGCCCATTGCTCCCATCCGGAGGGGATACTGGGCTGGATGGGCCCATTGCTCTGATCCAGGGGGGATACAGAGATGAATGGGTCCATTGGGGGGATAGGGGCTGGATGGGCCCGTTGCTCCCATCCGGAGGGGATACCGGGCTGGATGGGCCCATTGCTCTGACCCAGGGGGGGATACCGGGCTGGATGGGCCCATTGCTCTGACCCGGGGGGGATACCGGGCTGGATGGGCCCATTGCTCTGACCCGGGGGGGATACCGGGCTGGATGGGCCCATTGCTCTGACCCGGGGGGGATACCGGGCTGGATGGGCCCATTGCTCTGACCCGGGGGGGATACCGGGCTGGATGGGCCCATTGCTCTGACCCGGGGGGGATACCGGGCTGGATGGGCCCATTGCTCTGACCCGGGGGGGATACCGGGCTGGATGGGCCCATTGCTCTGACCCGGGGGGAATACCGGACTGGATGGGCCCGTTGCTCTGATCCAGGGAGGGATACCAGGCTGGATGGGCCCACTGCTCTGATCCAGGGAGGGATACCAGGCTGGATGGGCCCACTGCTCTGATCCAGTGGGGGTACAGAGATGAATGGGTCCATTGGGGGGATATGGGGCTGGATGGGCCCACTGCTCCTATCCACGGGGGATACAGGGGTGAATGGATCCATTAGGGGAGATACCAGGCTAGATGGGCCCATTGCTCAGACCCAGAATGGGCTGGATGGGCCCATTGCTCTTGCCTGGGGGGTGGATACCGGGCTGGATGGGCCCATTGCCCAGATTCAGTTAGGGATACTGGGCTGGATGGGCCCATTGCTCTGATCCAGGGGCGGGGATACCGGGTTGGATGGGCCCATTGCTCTGATCCAGGGGCGGGGATACCGGACTGGCTGGGCCCATTGCTCTGATCCAGGGGGGATACTGGGCTGGATGGGCCCATTGCTCTGACCTAGGGGGGATACTGGGCTGGATCGGCCCATTGTTCTGACCAAGGGGGGATACCGGACCCATTGCTCTGACCCAGCTCCCCCACAGCTCAGCCAGCACCCAGGTCCCGACAGCCCCATCTTCCTGCCCAGTGACTCCGAGTGGCTGTGGACTCTGGCCAAGACCTGGGTGCGCAACTCCGAGTTCCACCTGCACGAGGTCACCTCCCACCTGCTCCGCGCCCACCTGCTGGCCGAGGTCTTCGCCGTGGCCACCCAGCGCCAGCTGCCCATGTGCCACCCCCTGTACAAGGTGACGGGGATGGGGCGGCTGTGGGTGGACGGGGCCCCACTCTGCTTGGCGCATCAATCAATGGGACGGCGACAGGCACCCAGTGTCCACACCTGGCACCTTATGCACAGAGCAAACAGGTGGCATCAAGGGGTGGGGCTAGTCCCATTCCTGGCTACCCACTGCTACAGGTGCTGGGAGTTGACCAAGGGCGCCCAGTTCTTGCTGTGCCCAGTGTGTGTGCACGCGCTTTGCCCGGTGTATGCCCCAGATGTGCCCGCCTGGGGCACATACCTCCCAGAGGTGCCCCGTGTGTGCCTTTGTGATGCTCAGACAGCCCCAGCGGGATGTCTGTCCCTAGACATGTGAGTTTGGGAGGGGCCCAGCCCAGTGTGTATCTCCGGAAGTGAACACAGGAGTCACCCGTATCGCCGTGTGTGTGTTCTAGAAGTGCCCAGCTGTGTGTGTTTGTGTGTTGCAGACATGCCCAGCTGTGTATGGGTGTATGGTGCAGACATGTCTGACTGTATACGTGTGTGTGGTGTGGTGCAGACGTGCCCGGCCATGTGCGGGCGGGTGTGTGGTGTGGTGCAGACGTGCCCGGCCGTGTGCGGGCGGGTGTGTGGTGTAGATGTGCCCGGCCTTGTATGAGTGTATGATGCAGACATGTACATGTGTATGTAGTGCAGACGTGTCTGGCTGCATACGTGTGTGTGTTGCAGACATACCTGACTGTATACAGGTGTGTATTGCATATATGTGCGGCTGTGTGCGTGTGTGTGTTGCAGACATGTCTGGCTGTGTACAGGTGTGTGGTGCAGACATGTCCGGCTGTTTACGTACGTGTGTGTGTGGTGCAGACATGTCCGGCTGTGTACAGGTGCATGTTGCATGTATGTCCGGCTCTGTGTGTGTGTGTGTGTGTGTGTTGCAGACATACCTGGCTGTGTACAGCTGTGTGTTGCATGTATGTGTGGCTGTGTGCGTGTGTGTGTTGCAGACTTGCTCGGTTGTCTGTGTGTGTGTATTGCAGATGCGCCCAGCAGTGTATGAGTGTTTGTGCTGGAGGCGTGTCCAGCCGGGTACCTGTGTGTGCGCCAGAGGTGGCCAGCTGTTGGCGTGTGTTCCTGAGATGCCCGGCTGCGCAAATTCCAGTAGTGCCCAGCTGTTAGTGTGCTGACCCCAGCTCTTTGCTCAGTTCTCCGCTGCCTCCTGCACCAAAGACACCTCCCTAGTGCCCTGCAACCAGGGTGGATCAGAGAGAACAAAGCCATTCACCTCTGCAACGTCTCTTCTCCACTCCGGAGGGACCGTGGCGGTGGTGGGTTGGCTCCTCCTCCCCAGCTGCTTCAGCCCCTGCGCCTCTTCTCTTCCAGCTGCTGATCCCTCACGTCCGGTTCTCCATCCACATCGATGTCCTGGCCCGGACCTTTCTCATCAGCCCCGGGGGAGTATTCGATCGGGTAAAGACAGGATTGTCTCATAATAATAATATAATCCTTTGCTTGTAGCTGGTGCTTTTCATCCCTAGATCTCGAAGCACTTTGCAAAGGACATCAGGAGCATTAGCCTCATTTTACAGATGGGGAAACTGAGGCAGGGAGTCATTTGCCTATGCTCACTCAGCATGCCTTTGGTAGAACCCAGGGAAGCTGGGTGCTAGCCCCGGGTGCTAGCCCCTAGGCCACACTGCCTCCCATAGCACTTTCAAAAAGGAGGGAAAATGACCAAACTGCCAGTCAAATCAACCACACCAGCAAATTGCTGACGGCCTGCTGTGACTGCCCCTCTCAAACTCCACCCACCCAGCTCCACCCCCAGCCTGCTCAACCAATCAAATGCAAGGCAGAAGCAGCTCCTCCTGGAGGTCGGCGCTCATTGGCCGCCTCACAACGGGGATCCAGCGAACGTCCTTTTCCACACAAAGCCGGGCCCATTGATAACGGAAATCAGATTTCAATCCGGTTTAGTGACAACCCCCCATGTGGACGCTCTTAATTTGCTTTCGTAAGTTCGATTCCCAGCACTGTCCCAGCCCCTGGGCAATTAATGCCAATTCCAGTGTCCTACCCTCTCCCCTGGCACCTGCCGCTCCATGGCAGTAACCCCCATCTGGCCCGGGCTGGGCCTATATTCCTCAGGCCATAGCGACCGGGCGTCGAGGCCTCGCCGTGCTGCTCCGCAAGGCCCTGGAGAACCTGACCTACCGCACGCTCTGCCTTCCTGATGACATCCAGGAACGCGGCGTTGCCTCCCTCCGGAATTACTACTATAGGGATGATGGGCTCAAGATCTGGGCAGCTATCGAGAGGTGAGGGGGGTGCTGTGTAGGGAGGAGAGATGCAGGGGAAGGGGTTAGACCTAGTGAAATCATAGGGGGCAAAGCGGTGGGGCTCTGAGTGTGGAGGGGGTCAGGGGCAGAGTCCCCTGGGAATCCAGGTCTTGTATGGGAGGAAGCCCTGCATACGGGGCTTGTTCTGCTGGGATCCAGCAAACATCCTTTCCCACACAAAGTTGGGCCTGTTGATACCTGAAATCAGATTTCAATCCAGTTTAGTGACAACCCATATGGACGCTCTTAATTCATTTTCATGGAAACCACTTCGACACGAGCCCAATCGAAGAACAGCAAAATGAGCCCGTCAGCCCCAGGATCTGCTGCCAGTTCATAAAATCATAGACTATCAGGGCTGGAAGGGACCTCAGGAGGTATCTAGTTCAACCCTCTGCTCAAAGCAGGACCCACCCCAACTAAATCATCCCAGCCAGGGCTTTGTCAAGCCGGGCCTTAAAAAACTACTTTCAATGAACTGACTTTAAATTCACTTCTGTGCTTAACCTGAGTCTCCATTTAGAGGGTAACATTTTTCCAAAGCGCCCACACGGTCAAAGGAGTGAGAGGTTTTTTTTTTTTGTTTTTTTTTTTGCTGGGTGGGCAGTTTTGAAAAGTATAAATAAATAAATAAATAAAATAAAACAGTTTTAGGTTGGTCTCCCAAACTGACAATTTTCAAAATTTTCAGCCCCTCGAAAAATCACATCCAAAAATAAAATTCCTTTCAGGTGAAACGAAACATTTTGTTTCGTGTCAATTGACCTGGTTTGTTTCCATCTGGAGCATTTTGACATATTTTTGTCTTTTTTTCTTTTAATTCATTTCCAGGACTTTTGGAACACCACAAAAAATATTAAATTTTTCAGGGAGGTTTCCAGATTTTTGGACGGTTTGTTTTTCAGCCCCAAATTTGGCAAAACCGAATTCATTTGTGAACTCGTTCAGGGTCACTGCGACTCCATTTTGTACCCCCCAAAAGTTTCAGCCCAAGCCAGTATCGCCAGAAACTCCCGTGAAGTAGGGAGGCCCCACTCCCCGTCCCCACTCGATCCCTTCTTCCTAAGGCTCCGCCCTCACTCCGCCTCTTCCTCGAGGTCCTCCCCCTGCTTGCGCCTCTCCACCCCCTTCCCCCATCGCTTTTTACCTGCCTTAAGGGGAAGCTATGGGGCCATGGCCCCCTGGCCTCCCCTGTTCCGGCCACCCTGGTGCAAACATTTCATCCTGCTCGACTTAGGACCCTAAATGCCAATGTCAATGGGATTTAGGCACCAAAGTAGCTCAGGCATTTTTTTAATTGCTCTGGGTGCCCAGCTGCCATTGTAAATTTAATCCACAATGCACCTAAGTCCCTTATGAGAATGGCAGGCAGATTCCTAAATCACTTCGGGGCTTGGAAACTTTTGGACCCAATCTCCTGCACTTAGGATGGAAGAATCCCAGGCACCGCTACGGACTAGGGACCTAATGGCTAGGCAGCAGTTCTGCAGAAAAGGACTGAGGGGTTACAGTGGACGAGAAGCTGGATATGAGTCAGCAGTGGGTCCTTGTTGCCAAGAAGGCTAATGGCATTTTGGGCTGTATAAGTAGGGGCACTGCCAGCAGATCAAGGGATCTCAATTTCCTCTATTTGACATTGGTGAGGCCTCATCTGGAGCACTGTGTCCAGTTTTGGGCCCCACGCTATAAGAGAAATGTGGAAAAATTTGAAAGAGTCCAGCGGAGGGCAACAAAAATGTTTAGGGGGCTGGAACACATGACTTATGAGGAGAGGCTGAGGGAACTGGGATTGTTTAGTCTGCAGAAGAGAAGAGCGAGGGGGGATTTGATAGCTGCTCTCAACTACCTGAAGGGGGTTCCAAAGAGGATAGATCTGGACTGTTCTCAGTGGTGGCAGATGACAGAACAAGGAGCAAGGGTCTCAAGTTGCAGTGGGGGAGGTTTAGGTTGGATATTAGGAAACACT
>NC_133779.1:23298483-23347603 GCF_003597395.2 Chelonoidis abingdonii | reverse complement strand
CTCTCCATTGGAGTCAATGGGGCCAGACCCCAGCTGGTGTCAATGGGCGCCTCTCCATTGGAGTCAATGGGGCCAGACCCCAGCTGGTGTCAATGGGCGCCTCTCCATTGGAGTCAATGGGGCCAGACCCCGGCTGGTGTCAATGGGCGTCTCTCTATTGGAGTCAATGGGGCCAGATCCCAGCTGGTGTCAATGGGCATCTCTCCATGGGAATCAATGGGGCCAGATCCCAGCTGGTGTAAATCAGCAGGAGGTCCATTGGAACTGCTGCTGATTTGAGGACATGGGCCCAGGTGTTTCAGCCTCTTTCTTGTTACCCGCTCGGCAGGCAGTGGGACATAGTGGGCGTTGGTGGCCTCTGTGCGGGCAGGGAGGAAATTTCCCAAAGTGACATGCATGTGATTATTGTTTAGAGGCCTGGGGCCTTTCAGAAGAGGTGGGGAGAGGTCTTTCCCTACAGACACCGGTTCAACCACTATTCAGACATAAAGTACTCTCCAGTTCCCTCCAGAGCACCCTGAGTATTTTTAACCATTTCTGACTCAAGCAGTTTAACCAAAATTTTGGACCTTGCAGTTGGAATAATAGAATTGTAAGACTGGAAGGGACCTCGAGAAGTCACCTAGTCCCGCCCTCGGTACTCATGGCAGGGCTAAGTATTATCTAGACCATCCCTGGCAGGTGTCTGATCAACCTGCTCTTAAAAATCTCCAATGACAGAGATGGGTGAATCGGTGACTTTTTTGGTTTGTTAGAGAGACAAGGTGGGTGCGGGAATATCTCTTATTGGACCAAATTCTGTCGGTGAGAGACAAACTTTCGAGCTTTTTCACCAAGGAAAGTTGATCCAGTAAAAGATATAACCTCCTCCACCTTGTCTCTCTCATATCCTGGAACCAACACGGCTACAACACTGCCTACAATTTTTGGTTTGTCGGTGATTTTGAAAAGTTGAAAATAAATCATTTGGAGGCTCAAACAAACCCTTTTGTTCAATGTTTCCTCTCGATTCTGAGCATTTTTTGTGGACATTTTGGAACGTTCGACACAAAAAGTCATTTGGAAAGGAAAACTCGAAATGGGTTGAATTTTTTTTTTCAGTTTTATTTTTAAATTAACTCTTTGGCAAAAGGGATAATTCAGAAAATATTCTGGTGTCACCAAATGTACATTTTTTTCCTCAAAGAAAAGAGAAGTTTGGGTGGAAAATATTTACTCAGCTGCTGGTGTGGATTGTTGCCATCAGGAAGAGAAATTGGTGACGGATCCAGGTGTTTCTTTGATAGAATCGTGTTTATTTGCAAAGTCTGGAGGACTCAAAGAACAGGAGGCAATTTCCTTGGTCACAGTTCCAAGCCTCCTTCCAACTAGCACTCAGCTCAAAAACTTTCTCTCTCTCTAGGCTTTGTCCCAGGGCCACACCCCCAAAGCTTGTTCTGGCTGTCTCCTTGGCTCTGTGCTGTTTCAGTGTCTGTTTCTCTTGCATGCAGAGCTCCACCACTCAGTGCCCCAGTGCCTTTGCTATCTCAAATTCCCAGGGAAAACCTCTCCTGCCTTGGAGTAATAAGAATGCAGCCTTGGAATTGATCCCGGGAGTTCAGTGATTTTGATGCCTCTGCATTCACCACTCTTCCTATTCCCTTCCAGAGACCGCTGGGGACATATCCTGATGAGCATTTTACCGAACACGGGCCAAAGCAGCTCATGGCTGCCTTCCAGGATCGCCTAGCAGAAATCTCCCAGGAAATTGAGGAGAGGAACCGGTCGCTGAGTCTGAGCTACAACTATATGTATCCTCCTAACATAGAGAACAGCACCGCTATATAACACCCAGAGGTGCCACCCCTCCGACTGCCCAGCGATGGAGAACCCCTCACCCACTACTGAATACCCTTGTAGTAACAGGCAACAGCATCTCCACAGCACAGCGCCAAATGCTCACCGGCATCCTGAGAACATGCATCCAGCCTGATGGAGCAAGGGTGAATCATACCCACTGGGGATCTAGCCCCATTGACTCCAATGGAGAGACGCCCATGGACACCAGCTGGGGTCTGGTCCCATTGACTCCAATGGAGAGACGCCCATTGACACCAGCTGGGGTCTGGCCCCATTGACTTCAATGGAGAGACGTCCATTGACACGAGCTGGGGTTTAGCCCCATTGACTCCAATGGAGAGACGCCCATTTCCCTACACCCCCCTGAATTTCCCCCCCTGACCCCCCTGTTTTGTGAATTAGTTGCATGCAGTGTTGCCAATTTAGTGATTGTTTGGAAATGTGAATTGAAATTGAAACATTAATATATTCTTTAAAAGCATAAAACGTGTATGATAAAATACGTGTATCTGCAAAAGTATCATAGATTTGAAAAGTATGAACATAGACTAGCTTCCTTAGACCCCTGATGTTTTTATGACGATGTCAGTGCATTCGTTTCGGTGATGTTGGCCAAATTACGATTTGTAAGCAAAGGCTAAATGAGCTTTTCCTGACAGCCAGGGATGAGCTGGGGTCTGGGGGGAAAAGCTTGAAGATCAGATTGTATTTACACTCACACCTAATCTACCTGGGTATCCAGCAAACAGAGCTGTGTTACCCAAGTGATAGATTTTGGCTGGGGCAGGAGGGATGAAATGTTATTCTTATTGTGCGAGTAAAGGGCAGTAGAACTGTACTTAGCTTATGCTGATTGAGGGCATTGAGACAGGTGTTTTTGCTGGATGGTCTGCCTGAGTCACGAGTACTTTTGACCTGCCCCTCTCCACTGTTTAAAGACAGAGCTGATTAGGCTCCATAGATAGTCTTTCGTTCTGTTAAGTGACCACTACAGCTGAAATCACTGATAATCAGGGCTAAGAGGAAGAGAGGGCCTAGTCTGCACTAGCAGCGAGATTTCCCTCTAGGATCATAGAGTATCAGGGTTGGAAGGGACCTCAGGAGGTGTCTCGTCCAACCCCCTGCTCAAAGCAGGACCAATCCCCAACTAAATCATCCCAGCCAGGGCTTTGTCAAGCCTGACCTTAAAAAGCTCTAAGGAAGGAGATTCCACCACCTCCCTAGTGAACAGTGGCACAATGAACAATGCCACAGTGCCAAAAAAAGCCACACATCCTTCTTGTAGTGTGGGGCCCAAAACTGGACACAGTACTCCAGAGGAGGCCTCACCAATGTCGAATAGAGGGGAATGATCACATCCCTCTATCTGCTGGCAATACCCCTCTGAGAGCTCAGCTGAAATCACTGTGATCCTGGTGGAACCTCAAGAGACATGTGAACAAACATGGCCATGGCATCCTACTTTCTATTTAAGCAAGAGATACCACATACTACAAGCTGGGAGGCCAATGTTAAGTGCATTGTCACTTGTTCATCCTGAAGTTGAACACTGGTTCTGAACAAGACCAGCAAATGCTCACTATCTTTCTGCAAGAAACTCAGCTGACTGGCTTGAAACATGCAGTGCAACAGTGAAAGACTCAACAGTTGAAAAAGTGACGAACTCTCTCACCACATTCAAAAAATTTGCATACACGGCTGATGAATGCATTGATGCAAATGGGTATCAAATATTAACTCATTGTGTACAATATCTTGATGTAGGGGGTAGGCCAGTACATGCATTTCTAGATGTTCAAGTTATAGAAGACGCATCGGCTGCATCTGCGACAACCCACATCTTAGAAGAGTTAAATGCTTGTCAATTGGACCCCAAACAGATGGCTGCTTGTGCATCTGATGGAGCTGCAAACTTCTCTGGAAGACATGGTGGAGCACAAGCTTTGCTCAGAGAAAAGTGTAACTCTAATCTCTCCTATACACACTGCAGAGGCCATCTACTCCAACTAGCGCTAGCACAAGCTGAAGACTCTTCAAAAGACATTTTAAAAGCTATAAATTTAATATCTTCATGATATTCTTTTTTCAGCAAGAGTCCAAAAAGACTGAATATCTTGCAAAATATAGAAGATACGCTGGGACTGAAGTTCAAATTAGTCCAACCTGGGAAAACCCGCTGGCTTTCTCATGAGCCAATCCTTGGCTGTTGTCTTAAAATTACACCAGCCGTTATTACTGGCTTTGGAAAGTATCTACCAAGATGGGATGGATCTAAGTAGTGAGGCTGGTGGATTACTTTTGCAACTACGTTCAGAGAAGATTATTGCCATTCTCTCTCCTGTAAGTCTGCTGTTGAAACCACTTGGATGGCACTGTTTAATGACCCAGGCATCTGCTACAACAGTAGCAGATCTTTGTCCAGCAATAGAAGCTACATTTGGATCAATCAGAGAGCTATCCATTGAAAAAATACTGGAAGATGCGAAGACTTCAGTCCAGAAGTTTACTAATGAAGGCATGAGTGACGAGGACAAGAAGTGTTTAAGACAACTGAAAAAGTACACAGACTCGATTCTTAAAAATCTACAACAGCAACTTCTAGATTCTAGTCAACTTCTACGTAGCTTTTACAGATCTCTGTTCTATAAAACACCGACAGTTGAGTGAAGTGAGGCACTACCAGCAGTGGGGCTGCCATGTGCTCAGGACAGAACAGAGAATTTGAACACAGAGTGGAATGTCATACGACGAATGAATGAAGATTTGACTTCAACTTCTTTTTATCATCACTAGTGGCTCGACCCGATCTCTGTGTTCTGTTTCCTGGGCTGAAAGAAGTAGGAATTCATCTCTTGCTACTCCCAGTCACAACAGCTACAGTTGAGTGTCTTTTTCATCATTGAATAGAATTTTGTGTTCCGAAAGAAGTCGCCTTCTGCCTGATCACGTGAATGAGCTAATGAGCATATCAATTGAAGGAATGGAAGTACCAGACACACGAGAAGCCACCAAAGATGAACGCGTTGCATTCATGAAGTTCATTAACAGAGTTGTGCACAGTTATGACAAGAAACCAAGAAGGATGTAGATGTCGTGCTTCATAGAAGGCTTGAGTAGCCAACTTTAATTTGTGTGATGATTTCAAAACATGAGTTAAATCTAATAAAATGGTCTTAAAACATTTTTCAGTTTTTACTATGGTGCCATACAGCCCCCCTTCATCCCTCAGTCTCACCGCTCATCAGTCCTGACCCCCCATCTGTAACTTCGAACACCCCCCCCCCCAATTTCAATTCCTGGGGGAAACACTGCCCCAGTTTCACAGCAGTCACAGGGCTCCTTTACCTCCGGGTTTCACACCAGCGAAGGAGCGGGCGTGGACACTGCCTGTTGTACTCGAGGCAAATCCCGTGGGCAGGTGTCGTCATTTCCGAGTAAAAAGGTTCCAAGTCTCCTTATTAGGAAATTGTTTCCCCGTACACGTCTCCTTATCATTTTCCTTCCATTTGCCACCCCCTTGCCTGGGGTGGCGTCTTGGTTCAGCTGCTCATCCCTCTATCAGGTGCTGTGGGCACCGTCTCCTTGTGATTTGGATTATTCTGCACAGACACATATTGCTGGGCGAAGGTGGCCCGCACTTCTGTCATCACGTCTGATATTTGCAAAAGCGGTTTGAGAATCTGGGGGTCCAGAAGAGTTGATTGAAGACACCTTAAGAAAGTTAATTTTCCCAAAGGGCCATGTTCTGCTCAAAACCGGAGCCTTTTTAAGGCGCATCAGAAACAGAGGCACCCATAGGTTTTCCATGTCTTAGATTCATAGATACCAAGGCCAGCGGGGACCATTGTGATCATCTACTGTGACCTCCTGCATGACACGGGACAGAAAACGTTCCCCAAAGAATTCCCCTCTCAACTCGGGCATCCTGGTCTCAATTCTTTGCTCCTCGTTGAGCATGAGAACGTCTTGGGGACGAGTCTGTCTTGTTCATCAGCTATCTTAGCGGTGCCCCACGGTGGATCATTGTCTTGGTGGGTAGCTTGAGGTGCTACAATTCATGACCAGAGCAGGTTGGTCTTGGTAGACAGCAACTAAACATGAGACCCCAGCGAGATGCCGCACCTAAGAGCGTGAACGTGATCCTGTGATGAATAAGCAGGGGAAAGTGACAAATCAGAGATGCCTTGTGTGATGGAGGGGGAATTTTCTGTGATGTTTTGTCTGAATACCATCAGGGGGAACTGACACACAATGTGCTGCATAGTTAACTTGGTGGTGGGAAAAGGTTGTTGACTCTCTGCAGAGTAAACCCTGTAAGGTGTGGTGGACACCTGCCTGCCTGGAGAGTCAGAGAAGACAATAGCCACTACAATTGCCTGGTACCTAGCAACTAACAACTACAGATGATCCACCGCTCCACAAGAAGCCAGCTGGGTTTGCCAGAGAACAAGAACAAAGGGCTGAAAGGGGGCCAGGTGAGGAGTTGTTAAGTGTGGGCTGCTGGAAGTTGGAGATTCTCCTGAACTGGGACCAGAAAAAGAGGGCTCTCGGCCGACCAAGAGGGACCAGGCTGTAACTTGCTGCTGGCTTTTCACTACCCAAGTGAGCTGGGTTCCAGACTTCTAATAAACTGGACCGCTTTCACAACGCTGCCTGAGAGTTGCTTCCCATGCTAGAGATGGCAAGATGCAGTGCTCCCTTTGGGGGTAGACGTCCCTCTGAGGTCTCAAGCTCGGGTGGATTTGCTGAAGGGAGCTTGTAACACCCCCGGATTTGACATTCCTGCGAGTAACCCCAGAACTTGGCAGGACTGCAGTCAGCCATCTTGTGTCCAGCCACTGTTGGCTGAAGACCAGATTCCACGTAGGTAGGAATAATCTTAGGCCTCAAGAGGCAATACCATACAACTGCGTGTTTGCACTTTTTCTAATTGGACTGGGAGGGTGGGCAGGGAGTTAATGAATCATGAGAACAGAAGGAATGTTTGGAGAGCCGACCTCGGGTTTAAGTGCCTCTGAAATATGGCTATGATTAGAAATGCTTTGCTGATGAGAGATAACGAGTCGTTTGATGAAATTAGGAGAATTGGTGACCCACCAGGTTTACTATGGCAACCCACTAGGAATCCCTATGAGATCTGTGCTTCGTTTAAGTTAGCTGTAAAAGACTAGGCGAAAGAACATACTTTGGAATAGTCCGAGGAAGCTTTTCTTTGGGCAAGGATTGGGCATCTAAACTCCCCAGCAACTGGACGGAAGGAGGGTCCCCGGAAAGCTGGTTACTGATTCCTCAAAAGCATTTCGGACTTTGGGTAAATAGAAATGTTGAGAATGCTCTCAGCCTACTGTTACAGCGTGTGTGTGTGTGTGTGTGTGTCCTTGAGACCTAAGGTCCCTTTCAACCCTGATATTCTCTGATTCTAAGTGGTTTTAGCAGTGTGGCTAACTGTGAGATGAACTTTCCATAATAGTTCAATAGTCCTAGAAACAAGCACAGCTGGCTTACATTTCGAGGTGGGGGAGCCTCCACGATAGCCTTAACTTTTGCAGGGGCCTTATGAAAACCCACAGCATCAATGATGTGTCCCAAATATTCAACAGAGGGCTGGAAGAATTCACACTTGTCTTTGTGAACTCGTAGGCCATACTCTTCCAGTCTCTGTAGGGTAGCCTCTAAATTCTTTAAGTGATCCTCTTCATTCCTTCCAGTGACCAGGATATCATCCAGATAGCACTGAACTCCTGACAAGCCACACAAGATCTGGTCCATAGCCCTCTGGAACAGGGCGGGAGCAGACGTTATTCCGAAGGGTAGGCGACAGTATCAATAAAGCCCCTTATGAGTCACAATAGTCAACAGCTCTTGGGACTTTTCATCGACGTGCATCTGTAAATATGCTTGACTCAGATCAATCTTACTGAACTTTTGTCCCCCAGCCAGGCCTGCGAAGAGGTCATCGATGCGGGGAAGCGGGTATTGCTCTGCCCACAACACTGGGTTGACAGTGACTTTAAAATCACCGCAAATCCGGAGAGAGCCATCTTTCTTCACTATTGGGACGATAGGAGTGGCCCATGAGCTATGGGTAACTGGTATTAGGACTCCATTGGTGACCAGGCGCTCCAGGTCTGCTTCAACTTTTGGCCTGATGGCATATGGCACAGTTCGGGCTTTCAGATATTTTGGTGGACTGTCAGGTTTAATGTTCAATGTCACAGTGATTCCCTTCATACTTCCCAAATCATCTCCAAAAACAGCAGCATGTTTCCTTAGTATAGGGGTTAGACTGGTTTCTTCTTTAGTCATCCGGTGCACTTCTGCCCAGTTCAGCTGAATCTTCCCAAGCCAAGACCTACCCATTAAGGCTGGGTAGTTACCTCTCACCACAAACAGTGGCAATTTAGCATTGTCCATTGAGCTCCACCTTAACATCAATAGTGCCCAATATAGGCACAGCTTCTTCCATATACGTCTTCAGAACTGTTTTTGTTGCCTTAAGCAGAAGATGCTGTAGCTTTTCTTTATACACAGTCTCGGAGACCAGCGAGACGGCTGCACCGGTGTCCAGTTCCATGTGTATAGCTCTGTCATCCAACAACAGGGTTACCCAGTATTCATGTGAGCCCACTGCCAAAGACAAAACAGGCAATGGCACTTCCTCTTGCGATGAGGTGTCACTTTGATCATCCTGGGTCTGCTCTAGGGTATGCAGGGTTCCTCTTTTTGTCGGCCAGACCACAGGCCTCTCTTTCTTTTGTTTTACAGGCACACTCAATGTGTCCCTTTTTGCCACAGTGTCGACACACCAGGTCCTTACACCAGCATTCTGATGCCTGGTGAGCTGGCTTACCACAGCGGTAACATTCCTGACTCTGCACAGTTTTGTGGGTCGGTTCTTGTGACACTTTTTGCACCCTAGGGGATGCACCGATGTATCGCGCCTCTCTTGTAGCCAGTTCCATGGAGACAGCAATATCAACAGCCTTCTGTAAGCTAAGCTGAGCCTCTGTCAGTAGGCGTTTCCATATAGCTTCACTGTCGAGGCCACACACTAACCTGTCACGCAGGGCATCATTTAACATCTCCTTAAATTCAGTGTTCTTCTAGCTTTTTTAAAATTGCTACAGATTGTACAACTGTTTCATCTTCTTTTCAGTCTCTCTTGTGGAACCGATATCTTTCAGCAATTACCATTGGTTTGGGGGGAAAATGGGACCCCAGGATTTCCACAATGTCACTGTAAGATTTAGCCTCAGGCTTAACAGGGTGTAGTAAGCTGCGTAGCAGGGAGTAGGTTTTAGCCCCTACAACACAAGAATACTGGCACCTTCTTCTCTTCTGTAATGTCATTTGCAATAACAAAAAGCTCAAAACGTTCGGTATACACCTGCCATTGCACTATATTCTCATCAAAAGATTCCAGTGGCCTGGTCAGAGTAGCCATGATTTTTAGTTTCACTTTCACAGTCAACAAGCAGTTTTTTGTCTGTTTATTTGTTCTTTACCTTTGACTTCTGCTTCCTTCTGTTGCTGGGGCAGCACCGGGATCCCATCCTTGTCGCCACCTGTTATATCCTTGGGGGCAGCCGGTTTAGGAAGAAATCACTTGAGGCCAGAGAGCAGACAGCTAAAAAAGCTACCATTTATTTACAGACACGGAGCTCAGCTAGCCGGTCGAAGCTGGCTGGGCTATCTCCTAATAATCTAGCTCAGTTGCCACAGGGACAAAAAGCATGACAACCAAATACACAACAATGGCCACAGCTGAGGCTGCCTTCCCAATGGCTCCCAGCCCTCTCCAAGGGCTGACCTTTAACCCCTTTCAGGCCAGGAGCGGGTGACCACCCCGCTACTCCCCCCAAGATAACTATCCCTGGGGGTAGGGTAGTCTCCTGGCCTGGACCTGTCACCCATGCGCCTCCAGAGCCGCCCACTTTTTTTCGGACTTCTCCAGCTGCTTCCGCAAGTGGACCTCTTCATCCATGATGGCCGCATATCCTTTAGCGAGGTCCACAGCACTCGCTTCGGCCTCGCAGAGGGCCCACTGGGTAGCCTCCAGCCGCGCACACAGGCCAGACTCCCCCAGGCCCTCTTCCTTCAGGGTCTGGGTGCCTACTGCGACCTGCTCCACCACCGCCTGGGTCCCGGCCTCTTGTGGGGACCACCCTGTCCCAGTCTCCTTGTCCGCCATCCGCCGCGGGTGGCTCCTGGGCAGGTCTACCGCCCTCTCTGCAGCAGCTGCCTGGCTGGACCTTGACTCGTTTGGGTCCTCAGGCCCCTCCACCGGAGTTTGCCCTCCTAGTGGGCAGTTCCTTTTTATGTGGCCCCAGTTCATTGCCGGCTCTTTGCTGCCTTGGGCCCTTCTTCCTCCGCTGGTCCTTCTCAGGGCCTGGGCTACCCTGGGCGGGGCTCCCTGGGGCAAGGCACTTCCTCCATAGGTGCCCCTGCCATCCACAGGCCCAACACCTTCTTCGCCTCCTGGCTTCCCTTGCCGGGTGGCCTCTCATAGGGGCTTGTCCCTTCCTTCATCCTGGGTGAGGCTCCCTGCCCCTGTCCCAGTAGGGACAAGTTACCCTCACACCTCTGTGCCGCCCACAGGTGTAACATGTCTGTCGCTCTGACCCGGGTCTCCTGACCCCAGCGTTGGGCTTCTCCCACCAGTCTCAGCTGTCTTTTGGGAACTCCCTCCACTGGACTTTCCCCAGGGCTCGCTGCTCTTCTGCCAGCTGCCCCAATTGCGCCTGCAGGGCCCACTGAGCCTCCCATTGTCTCCCACTGAGTCTCCCTGAGCTCTTGCATAAATTTCTCAAGCCTCTCAGGCTGTGGGACTGCCCCTTTGTTCAGGGGACCAGACCCTGGAGCCCAGCCTAGAATGGCACAGCAACCCTCCGCGAAGAACACCTCCGCATCACCCGGCTCCATTATCCCCTTGCTTCTCTCAGGCCGTGGTTCACGGTCCTTGCCCTGGCCCCTTGTGTCGGGGCAAACTGCTTCTGCCCCCATTCTCCACCAATTGTAAGCGATGCGGGACTCACCTCTGTGGTGCCTCCTGCCGTCGTCCTGGGAATTAGGTCTTTTTCCAGCCTTGGAGTGCCCTCTGAAGGCCAATGTCCCACTGCCGCTGGGCCCCCATGTCCCTCCCTGGATTCCGGTGTCCCCAGCCACACACCCCTGACTCTTGGGGTCTCCCATCTCTGGGGAATCCCCACCCCCTATCCCCACCTCACCTCCATAGTAGGCTACTGCCAGTCACCAACTGGCCCCCACTCCCTGGGGCAGACTGAAGTATCAGCCACTCATCACAGACAAGGGAGTTTTGGGACCTGCTGCCTGTCTCCCAGGAGCGGGTGACCACTCCACTACATAAACCTAAAACTAATCCCTACCCATAATTGTAACCCTATAACCTTGGGGTTCTTAACCTTTACTGGAGCCTTCACCCCTTTGGTTCTCAAACATAAGTTCTTGCACCCCTTATCAGAAATTGGTGCAGTAGATTTGTTCTTTAAACCTAGATATAACATAACTGATGAATGAGAGAGAATTATATATTTATTTTCATTTCATAGTAAAAATTTAATGCAGTAATCATCAAAAAAATAATATTAATAGGTTTGATCAAACAAAGTAGTTGTGTTTTTGATGATTTACCTTCTAAACAAATCTGGCATGTTTCACACACCCAGAAAGGGCATCTCGCACCTCTAGGGGGTGCATCCATCCCAGGTTAAGAACCACTGCTATAATCCAGTAACTGTAACCCTATAACCCATCCTTAACCCTAAACCTAACCCCTACCCATAGCTGTAAACTTATACCCAATTCCTAACCCTAAACTAACCCCTACCCATAAATGTAACCGTATGCCCCATCACTAAAATAAATCCCTAATCATAACTATAACCCTATACCTCATCCCTAACTATGAAACTAATCCCTACCCATAAGTGTAACCCTATACCCCATCCCTAACTCTAAACTAACCCCTACCAATAAATGTAACCCTATACCCCAGCCCTAAAGGTAAAACTAATGTCCGATAGAGTGGGCTGTAGCCCACAAAAGCTTATGCTCAAATAAATTTGTTAGTCTCTAAGGTGCCACAAGTACTCCTGTTGTTTTTTCCCCTAATCATAACTATAACCCTATACCACCTCCCCAACTGTCAAACTAAGTCCTAACTCTAATTGTAACCCTGTACCCCATCCCTAACCTTAAAACTAACCACTACCCATAAATGTAACCCTATACTCCATCCCTAACCCTAAAACTAACCCCTACTCGGGCAGTCAGTGGTTTAGGACATCTGGAATATGGGGCTGTGTCCTGACCAACTTGGCTAGCAATCGGTGATGAAGCTATCATGTGCACTAGTGGTAGATATGAGTGTCTGCCGAAGTCAAAAACATCTGAAGCTATCCTGTGTCTTGGTAAATCTGGATCCTCGTGAGATCATGGTTTTCTTCGGTTACCCCTCCTAGATTCCTGGCATACTCCACATTCTGCCCTCAGCTGTTCTCTGTGTGTTGACTTACACCTGGCCATATATTATCTACCTCGCTTTGTCTCTTTTGTTTTTTGAATGCCTTGATGCAACCCATATGCAGGTGGTTAATCATTGCCTGCCACTTCTTGTTAGGAATAAATTACTTGTCACCAGCTGTTAACAGCCCTATTGTGATGAGATGTGTGTCTTTCACCAGCCGTCATGGTTGCCTTGGGTGTCCATCTTCAGGAAGGCTAACCCCCAGCCTCACCCCTTCTGCCCAAGCCCCCAATGTCCTCCCCCTATCCCCTGCCATAGCCCCGAACCTCCAGACTATGGCTAGCTTAGCCAAATTAGGCATTCAGCTTTAAGACCGATCAGCACAATACATCCACTGCTCTTGTGTCTATGTTCGTGATGTGCCGATGGTTTGACTATGGCTGCGTTTGGTCAAGAAGATCTCAGAAAGGCGTGGGACCCCGCCAGATGAGTGTTGGTTACCAGGGTGAAATCTCTGAGATGTCCTGAAGGCAAGGAAGCGACATATATTGGTACCGAGTGGCCTGAGAACAAACGAGTTGGCCTGTGAAAAGCGGAGCACCCCCAAAGTGACAGGGCAAGGATGTTCAAATAACACAAAGGGGGAAAAACCATCATCAGTGGGTATGAACTTCAGTGTAACACTGTAACACTTTACCCCGGCCTGAGTGTGTTGGGGGAGATGCCAGGATGAGAATGAAGATGAAGGCTAACATTTCGGGCTTTGCCACTGTGTGTACCATTCATTCTCAGCCAGGGGGACATGTGCCCCAGCGGGTATGCCGAGGTCTTCCAGGTGGTCCATCAACTCATCTAGAAATTTGCCTGGTTTTACAGAAAGAGCACGAGCAAAGTCAGTACAAACCAAAATTTCATACCATGACTTGTTTAGACTCCTCTGTAGACTATACACTGAAATGTAAAGGCAATATTTATATTCTGATCGATGTATTTTATAATGATCTGATAACAAGGAGAAAGTTAAGCATTTTTTAAGTCACCGTCTGCTGTGAGACTTTGGTATTTTGCTGTCTGCTTTTGTAAGCGAGTCTTTTTTAAGGGAGGTGAAACTTGGGGCTACGCCAGACAAATCGGCCTCCCAAAATGGAGACAGTCATCTGGAAAGGTTGAGAGCCGCTGGTCTAGAAGATCCAACCCCACCGCAAGTTCTGGGCTCTGTGCAGAAGTCTATTACTTGAATATGGATGGGGAAACCAATCATAAAGGCTGTGTCTATGCTAGAGAGTGTAGACACCACATACACCTGTGGAATGGGGTTATCCGTAGGTGGGGGGACATCACTTCCCTTGAGAGAGCTGCGTCTACACTAGGGATGTATGTTGGCGGAACGAGGTAGGTCAGGAGTTTTAGTTCACACCCCTGATCGATGTAGCTACGTCAACCTAACTTTGAAGTGTGGACCATGGCTTGGTGAGTCATCTGCTGAAGAGAATCCAGGTGGGGTTTGTTTCATGGGCCATGTGCTGGGTAATGAGAGGAGATGACGCCGTGCTTGTGCAACTGCACTGGCTGTTTGTTGAGAACTACTTATAGAGGTGATGCAACGGTGGCATCATTCCAGCCATGGGCATGCAGACTGAATTCCCGGTGACTGCTCCAAACACTTCCCTCCAGTAACCTGTGCTCCTCCTTCCAAATTCCATGCAGTGATTTCTGATGTAGGTTGCTACATTTTTTTAAAAGGCAACCGGCAACTGACTTTATTTTTAATAAGGGCTAGGGCCCTTTTAGTGTGTTTATGATGGAGAAAGAAGTTTATCTTTTTAAAAGTTGGTGGGTTTTTTTTAAACTTTGGAAATATCAGGGCTGTAAAATCTGCTTGGTAACTTTTTGCATCATCACTGAAGCTGCAAGAGACCTCAGATCTTTCACACTGACTTCCTTTTGCCAGACTATTAATTAGTCATTGTTATGTTGAAAGGATCCCTGCCTATCACACTCTTGACTTGTGAATAAGATTTTACTTTTTGCTGATTGCAAACAAGCTCTCTCTTTGCAATTGTCTATTATCTGAAGCACTGGGAAATGGGGGAAACAGATTTTTTTCAGCTCTTTGGCAATTCTAAAACATTGGGGAAAAAAATCTGGTTCCTCATGAAACAATTTTCCAAATTTTCTGTGAATCAAAAGCTCAAAACCAAATCCATTTGGGGGTGAATTAAATGTTTCGTTTCGACAAAATTAAACGTTTCATTTTGATCACAAGCTTTTAAAAAAATAGGGTTTTTATTTCATCCAATGAAAGGGGATTTTGAAATGAATCTTTTCAAAGCAAAACACTGAAACTTTTCATGTTTTAATTTGAAACATTTCATTTAAATTGTGTGCCTTTTTAAAAAAAAAAAAGAATTTTAAGAAATAAAATTTAAGTCAATTTCGAAACAATCATTTCAAATGGAAAATTGGAAACCTTTGTTTCAAAAAAATCAAAACTGGCCATTTCAAATGATTGAGGATTTTAGAAAGATGTAGTTTTTAAATGAACAATTTGGTGAAATTGACATGAATCCATGATGCATTTTGGAGTCACTGAATCTGCATTTTTCACCAAAATAAAAGTTTCAGGTGGAAAATGTCACCTAGCTCTAGTTACAAGGTTACTTGGTCCTGCATCAATGCAGGGGGCTTGACTTGGTGATGTCTTGGGGTCCCTTTCAGACAGGTGCAGTGGAAGCTTCCTAAAAGTGGGGGGCCACCAACACCTGAGCCGAGGTCCTGCCCCCTGGGCCTCCCTGTCCCCCTGATGCCTCGCCCCGGTGCTACCTGTTTCCCCAAGACCCCACCCCTGCTTGCTACTTGTGACCCCAATTGCTCACCCTTATGGCCGGTAAAAAGTAGACGAGCATAGAGCAGTGTAGTGGGGTGGACCCCTGCTCCTGCCCTGAAGAGTTAAAAACGGCCCTGGGAGGGGGTTGTGGCTGGAGAAAGCAACTTTTAGGCTGGGCTGATTGGGAGAAGTGGCTGCAGCTGGGGCCACGCCCCAAACAGACTCAGCTGGCCCCATAACAGGGCAGAGAAGGGGCAGACATGAGTCTCTCTCTAGCTATAGGGGGAGATGGGCTTGGCTGCAGGAAGCTAGACACAAGGTACCTGAGTGAAGCAGGGCTGGGGAAAGGCAGAGTTATACCCAGTGCGACCCCACTGAGCCAGGCAGGGCTGCCAGGTGTGCAGATCAGAGCAGAAGAAAAGCCGGATGCCCAACTGTAATTTCTTTTTTCTTATTAAACTGCACATCCCAAGCACCTCGTTACTTCTCAGGATGAGAGAGAAATGCTCTATTTTAGGAAGAAAAAAGAAGACACGTCCTTGTGGCACCTTAGAGACTAACAAATTTATTTGGGCATAAGCTTCTGTGGGCTAAAACCCACTTCATCAGCTGTATGAAGTAAAAGATGCAGCAGCAGGTAGAAATCCATGAAAGGATGTGGGGTGTTAACGAGATAAATCAATTAACAGCCGGATACCAAGGGAGGAGAAATAACTTTGGAAGCAGTAAGAGACTGGCCCATTGCAGCCAGTTGACAAGAAGGTGGGAGTAACAGTGGGGGGAAATGAGTATTGGAGAAATTAAGTTTAGGTTTTGTAATGACCCAACCACTCTCAGGCTTTATTCGGAGCTAATCTGATGGTCTCCAGTTTGCAAATTAATTCCAGTTCTGCAGCTTCACATTGGAGTCTGGTTTTGAATTGTTTTGTCGAAGAATTGCCACTTTGAGGTCTGGTATTGAGTGACCAGGGAGGTTGAAGTGTTCTCCCACTGGTTTTTGAATGTTATGACTCCTGATGTCAGATTTGTGTCCATTTATTCTTTTGCATGGAGACTGTCCGGTTTGGCCAATGTACGTGGGAGAGAGGCATTGCTGACACATGATGGCCTAGATCACGTTGGTAGATGTGCAGGTGAGCAAGCCCCAGATGGTGTGGTTGAGGTGGTTAGGTCCGATGACAAGTGCACAGAGTTGGCACCGGGGTTTGTAGCGGGGTTTGGTTCCTGGGTTGGTGTTTTTGTCGTGTGCTGTGTAGTTGCTGGTGAGTATTGGCTTCAGGCTGGGGCTCTTGTCTGTAAGCGAGGGCTGGCGAAAGGCGATTTGGGAGTTGATGGCCCAGAGGGGTGGCAGGCAGGGGCCTGAATGAGGGCTGGACTCAGCCATCGGTGTCAGCGATTTCTTTTTCGGCCTTCAAATGGATTTTGGGGGCATGGCTGACTTCCCAACCATCATGAAAAACACTTCCTTGTGGCCTTTTGACCTGCACACCGAGGTGTAGGCGCCAACTTTCCCCGCCGCCCCCTGCCCCGACTCCACCCTTTCCCCGCCCCCATTCCAACTCCTTCCCCAAAGTCCCCACCCAGGCCTCACCTCTTCCCCAAGCGCGCTGCATTCCCCCTCCTCCCCTCTCCCTCCCAGCACCTGCCGTGTGAATCAGCTGTTTACGGCACAAGCGGGGAGAAGCAGGACGTGGCGGTGCGCCCAGGGGAGGAGGCGGAGGTGAGCTGAGGCGGGGCGGGAGCTGAAACGGCATCTGTTCAGCTGTGTGAGCTCTGAAGGGCCAGAGATCCCCAGAGCTGCCTCCCAAGGCCGCCCTGAAAGATGCTTCGAACTGCTGAATCACTACAACGTAGGGTTGTCAATGTTGCTTGGACAGATTACTCGTGTGACGTCATCTTTAATTAAAGGGTTGGCCGCCCGAGTACAATTCTGTGACTCAGTGGATTTTGACATCTTTATCAATGACCTCGATGATGGGATGGACTGCACCCTCAGCAAGTTCGCAGATGACACTAAACTGGGAGGAGTGGTAGATACACTGGAGGGTAGGGATAGGATACAGAGGGACCTAGACAAATGAGAGGATTGGGCCAAAAGAAATCTGACAAGGTTCAACAAGGACAAGTGCAGAGTCCTGCGCTTAGGATGGAAGAATCCCAGGCACCGCTACAGACTAGAGACCGAAGGGCTAGGCAGCAGTTCTGCAGAAAAGGACCTAGGGGTTACAGTGGATGAGAAGCTGGATATGACCTCGGGGCATCCAGCATCCCCGTCCCCCCGCACGCTTCCCCCAGCGAGTCTGCCCAGATGGGGTCCTAGGGAAGCCAGAGGGCCCTGCCCCCAGCTCCGCAGTCAGATGTGATTCTCAGCCAGCCGGTAAAACTTGTTAGAACAGAACTTGTTACCACAGAAATCAGTGACTTTCAGCCAAGTCCATCTTGGGGACTCCCGGCCCAGACGCTCTGGACTCTCCCTCTTCCTGTGGTCTCGCTTCCTGTGTCACTCGGTTGCATCTCCCTCTGGTGCCAAAGGAAATCAGACATAGCCTATGTGCAGGCAGCTGGAGCAGCCTCACCTGCCCCCGAGGGCCTCAGCACAAGTCCTGCACCTTTTTTCCCACCACCCAGGCACTGGTGCAATACAGAGGGAAACTGAGGCACACACAGCAGTCATGCCAAACAGCAAGACTCACCTTGGCTCACAACATAATGAGGGAAAACGCCCACTTCGTCACATCCTGCTCATCCTCCGCTGCTCTAGGGTCACGCCAGGACCCCATTGACATGCAGGCCCGAAGTCAGGATCAACTCATTTGCTGCTCGAGTGCAGCAGTGTGTTATAGCATAAAGATGTTCTGGTCTTCTAGACGTCCTCTCTCTTCGCCATCCAAGAATATTAAATGCACTGGCACGGCAAACTGCAAACCTGACAGCAAGCTGTGACGGAGCAGGGGGTGGGACAGATTTACGGGGGAATGTTGCATGGGAGTTTTACTGGGGTTGTCTGCCTAGGTGATATCAGGGCGTGACTTCACTTGTGGGACGATACCTGAGCCCAGGATGGGGGTTGGGGCCAGGTGACACCTTTTCCCGGGAAATTGGACAAAGGAGGAGCCGGGGGCAGCTGGGTGAGACAGCTGAAGAGGGTTTTAGTTTGGAGCTGGCTGGGGTCTAAGCTCCCTGCCCCCTAAGATGGACTGACTGAGGGGTCCTGTTGTCTGTACCTACAACCTGTTTGGGATTGTGTTCCTGTCGGCTAATAAACCTTCTGTGTTACTGGCTGGCTGAGAGTCACAGTGAATCGCAGGAAGAGGGGGGTGCAGGGCCCTGACTCGCCCACACACCATGACACAAGCCTTTTTAATGAATCCGTGAACATGGGCGCCGTTCCCTATGACAAGGGAATTGTTAATGTAGTACCTATTTTTAAGGAGGCGGGGGGAAGTGATCAGAGAAACCTGATGAGGTTCAACAAGGACAAGTGCAGAGTCCTGCACTTAGGATAGAAGAATCCCGGGCACTCTTACAGACTAGGGACCGAATGGCTAGGCAGCAGTTCTGCAAAAAAGGATCTAGGGGTTACAGTGGACGAGAAGCTGGATATGAGTCAGCAGTGGGTCCTTGTTGCCAAGAAGGCTAATGGCATTTTGGGCTGTATAAGTAGGGGCACTGCCAGCAGATGCGAGGATGTGATATTCCCGCTCTATTCGACGCTAGTGACGCCTCCTCTGGAGTAACTGTGGTCTGGGGTTGAGTTTTTGGGCCCCACACTACAAGAAGGATGTAGAAAAATTGAAATGAGTCCAAGCGGAGGAACAACAAAAATGATTAGGGGACTGGAGCAGATTGAACTTATGAGGAGAAGGCTGAGGGAACTGGGATTGTAAGTCTGCAGAGAGAGAAGAGCGAGAGGGGGAGGATGATAGCCTGCTCTCAACTACCTGAAAGGGGGTTACAAGAGGATGGATCTAGACTGTTCTCAGTAGTACAGATGATAGAACAAGGAGCAATGGTCTCAAGTTGCAGTGGGGAGTTGGGTTGGATATTAGGAAACACTATTTCACTAAGGAGGGTGTGAGCACTGGAAGGGTTACCTAGGAAGTGGTGGAACTCTCCTTCCTTAAGAGTTTTTAAAAGGCCTGTCAGCTTGACAAAGCCCCTGGTGGGATGGATTTAGTTGGGGTGGGGTCGCTTGCGAAGGCAGGGGTTGGACTAGATAGCCGTGTCTTAGGTCCCTTTCAAACCTGATAGTTCTATGATTCTATGATTCTAGATACCCCTGTTAGTTGGACCTCAATTGTTACACCAGAAACTGGAACAAAGTTTGAGGAGAGAAAGCTTTAAGGACATAAAATCGTTTGGGATTACAAATGTACCAAAAAAGTGATCATGCAGACCAACACTGACCTCTTTCTTTGAGACACTAACTGATTTTTTGGACAAGGAAATGCACTAGATCTATAAAAGGCAGCAGAGCAATCCTGTGGCACTTGGACTAACAGATGTGTGGACTAACAGATGTTTTGGAGCATGACTTATCGGGGTGAATACCCACTTCTCAGATGAAGGTAGTGGAAATTTCCAGGGCAGGTATATATAATGCTAGCAAGCAAGCTAGAGATAATGAAGGTTAGTTCCAACATCAGGGAGGATGAGCCCTGTTCTAGCAGTTGAGGTTGAAAACCAAGGGAGGACAAAACTGTTCTGTTAATTGCAAAGCCATTCACAGTCCTTTGTTCAACCCTGAGTTGATGGTGTCAAATTTGCAGATGAATTGAAGCTCAAGCAGTTTCTCTTTGAAGTCTGGTCCTGAAGTTTTTTTGCTGCAGGATGGCCACCTTAAGGTCTGCTATGGTGTGGCCAGGGAGGTTGAAGTGCTTTCCTACAGGTTTTTGTATATCCTGCTACAGGATTCTCTGCTGCTTTTACAGATTCAGAATAACACGGCTACCCCTCTGATACTTGGCAGTAGATCTAATCTCCCTGGATTTCAGTGAGGCATTTGATATGGTTCCACATGGGAAATTATTTCTTCAGTTGGAGAAGATGGGGCTTGATATGAGAATTGAAAGGTGGGACACTAGATGGGAAGGACTCTCAGTTACTATAGAGAATTCTTTCCCCGGTATCTCCCTGGTGGGTCTTGCCCACACGCTCAGAGTCTCACTGATCACCAGATTTGGGATCGGGAAGGAATTTTCCCCTGGGTCAGATTGGTAGAGACGCAAGGGTGAGGGTTTTGCCTTCCTCTGCAGCATGAAGCAGGTGTCAGTTGCAGGTTGAAGCTAGAGTGAATGGCGGAGCATGAGTGGGCATGGTTGTGCAGCCGGCAATGTGCAGGATATCAGAGTAGAAGATCGCAATGTGTATGAGTCTGAGTGAAGGTGCCAAGACCACAAGTTGGGTAATTATAGACCCATCCACCTGAGGCTGCTCCCAGATAATGGAGCGGCTGATATAGGTAATATCCATAATGGCAATTAATGAAGGTTTATGGAAACTAGATCCTGTCAAACTAACTTGATACCATTTTATTTTATAATGAGATTACAAATTCTGTTTGCCAGAAGCTGGGAATGAGCGACAGGGGATGGATCACTGGGTGATCACCTGTTCTGTTCATTCCCTCTAGGGCACCTGACATCGGAAGACAGGACACTGGGCTAGATGGACCTTTGGTCTGACCCAGTCTGGCCGTTCTTATGTTCTTTTGATAAAGGTCAGGGAGTTGATGTAATTGACCTGGACTTCTGGCCACCATTTGGCGTGGTACCACCCAGCGTCCCGATGAACAAACTAGAAAGTAAGATGGGGCGAGTTCGATGGATTCAAATTTGTCAACAGGGAACCATCATCGAGTGAGGGTGCTGCCGAGCGGGTCCCGCAGGGCTCAGTTCTTAGCCTTACGCTACTTAATGTTTTTAATCCATGAGCTGAAAGGAAGCATAAAACCAGCCCCGATACGGTGTGCAGAGAACACCAAACATTTGGGGAGTGGTAAATAGGGAAGAGGATGGTCCACTGCTCCCTCCCACCCCGGATCTCCTCCAGCACATACCTCCTGATGCTGCCGCTCCTGCCCATGGAGTCATGACATCTCTGCCAGCCCTTGCTCCCCAGAAAAGGATCTGGTTGCAAGCACCCCGCTTGGGGGGCATGGGATCCAGGAAGAGGTTCTGGTTTGGAGGGCTCAGGGATGGGGCAGGGTGTTGAGGTGCAGGAGGAGATCAGGGCTCTGGGCTGAGGGTGCAGGCTCTGGGATTGGGCTGGGGATGAGGGGCTTGGGGTGCAGGAAGGGGTTCAGGGTTTGGGGGGCTCAGGGATGGGGATGGGGGATTGGGGTGCAGGAGGGGGTTCAGGGTTTGGGGGGCTCAAGGATGGGGCAGGGGTTGGGGTGCAGGAGGGGGTCAGGGCTCTGACTGAGGGTGCAGGCTCTGGGATTGGACTGAGGATGAAGGGTGTGGGGTGCAGGAAGGGGTTCTGGGTTTGGGGAGCTCAGGGAGGGGGCAGGGGGTTGGGGTGCAGGAGGAGGTCAGGGCTCTGGGCTGAGGGTGCAGGCTCTGGGATTGGGCTGGGGATGAGGGGTTGGGGATGAGGGGCTTGGGGTGCAGGAAGGGGTTCAGGGTTTGGGGGGCTCAAGGATGGGGCAGGGGGTTGGGGTGCAGGAGGAGGTCAGGGCTCTGGGCTGAAGGTGCAGTCTCTGGGACGGGGCCAGGGACGAGGGGTTTGGGGTGCAGGAAGGGGTTCAGGGTTTGGGGGGCTCAGGGATGGGGATGGGGGGCTTGGGGTGCAGGGGGGGTTCAGGGTTTGGGGGGCTCAAGGATGGGGGGGGGGGTGGGGGGCAGGAGGGGGTCAGGGCTCTGACTGAGGGTGCAGGCTCTGGGATTGGATGGGGATGAGGGGTTTGGGGTGCAGGAAGGGGTTCAGGGTTTGGGGGGCTCAGGGATGGGGATGGGGGTTGGGGTGCAGGAGGAGGTCAGGGCTCTGGGCTGAAGGTGCAGTCTCTGGGACGGGGCCAGGGACGAGGGGTTTGGGGTGCAGGAAGGGGTTCAGGGTTTGGGGGGCTCAGGGATGGGGATGGGGGGCTTGGGGTGCAGGAGGGGGTTCAGGGTTTGGGGGGCTCAGGGATGGGGCAGGGGGTTGGGGTGCAGAAGGGGCTCAGAGTTCTGGGCTGAGACAGCATGCAGAGCCCGGTGGCCCCCACACCTAGAAGCTGGACCCGCTGCTGGCAGCGCGGTATCTGAACAGGTACGGACTAGCCTCCCTTAACCGAGCACCACCACTGACAGGACTTTGAACGGCCCAGTCGGCCGTGCTGAGCAGAGCGACCCGATGCCTGACATGCCACCACCCAGCACTGGGTCGCAACCAGCAGTTTGAAAAACCCTGTTCTAGAAAGAGACGCCCTCGTTGACTTGGGCACCTCTGCCCTTGAAAGGGCTCTTTCAAATAAGACTAGAGCATAAAAACGGCCATACCGGGTCCTACCAAAGGTCCATCTAGACCAGTGTCCTGTCTTCCGACAGTGGCCCAGAGGGAATGTGTGACAGTTTATGTTACTCATTTGCCTGGGGCTTTAGGTGATTAAGCTGAGGCCTCAGGATTTTTAGGGCAGGTGATGAAGGAGCACACCAAGTGACTAAGTTTAAAGCTTCGTTAGCCAAATAATAGCAGTGAGTGCTGGGTGCGCCCCACGTTTCTTAGAGGGAGGAAGAAAGCCTTAGTGTGTGAGCCCAAACCCACTTTCATACTTACACACGCACAACCCAGGGGGAAGGGTCCACGTGAGTTTTGCCCTGGTCACAGCTTGTTTAGGGTTTGCTGTAAATTTTTGACTTGCTTTAGCTTTTGGGAGGGTTTTAAGCCCTGGGTTTTTTCGAGAGCATTTTCATCCAGGGACCCTCGTTTTCCTGTACTTTTGGTAGCAGTCCAAACAGGCCTTCTGTGGCTCCCTTAGCTTCCCCAAAACACACCAGTTTCAGGGTCACAAGACTGTTGTGTTCCAACTCGCTGACCTTGGCAATCTTACTAGTTTTGCAACCCCTTCAATTCTGTCTGACTTAGTTTTTCTTTTTTATAGGCTTCCGGCTGTCTGGCAGCGGAAAGCCTGTTCTTGTGCACTGGCCTTGAGCTGCAGTTTCATTTCTTCTTTTTGGGCCTAGCTGGATTGTCAAGTTAACCCGTTCCTTTCTCCCTTCCTCCCCTTTCAGCCTCTTGTAACCTGCAAAAAAGTCTTCCACTCCACACACACACATTCAGCCCTTCCCCAAATCCTTTCCAATGCATATAAAAGCATGAGCAATATACAATGCTGGTGCTTGCCCAGGGGACCCCATGGGGGGGCAATTTTTATTGTCACAAATGAACACAACAGGGCAAGCATTGGCTGGTCCAGATCCAGTGTGTGGCAATCGAAGGCTAGTGGAACCCAAAGCATAATGGGGTGGTGTCCCAGACAATCTTGGCTAATAGCCATGAACAGACCTATCCTCCAGAAACTTGGCTAATTTCTAAAGTATCATATTTTAAATTGGAATTTGTTTGGTTTAAGATGCCAGCCATGCGTTCTGACTTTCGCCACAATGCTTAAAACCCCTTTAGTTCCTGGGAATTTCTTGCTGTTAAATAACACAATGGTCCTCTCTTTCATATGCTAAACCATGTCTCCCTGTCAGGCAATTTCTGAAGCCATCAAATCACTTTTTCTGGATTAGAGATGGGGTATATGGTTAACTTCCAGTTATGGGTAGCGGTTAGTTTGAGGGTTCGGGGTGGGCTATAGGGTTACAGTTATTGGTAAGGGTTACTTTTAGGGTTAGGGGATAGGTATAGGCTTAGAGTTATGGTAGAGGTTAGTTTTAGGGTTAGGGATGGAGTATAGGTTTACAGTTATGATTAGGGGTTAGTTTTAGGGTTGGAGATGGGTCATAGGATTGTAGTTACGATTAGGGGTTAGTTTGAGAGTTAGGGAGGGTATAGGGTTACAGTTATGATTAAGTTTAGTTTTAGGGTTAGGGGTGGAGTATAGGGTTACGGTTCCAGTTAGGGGTCACTTTTAGGGTTACGGGTGGGTTATAGGCTTACAGTTACAGGTAGTAGTTAGTTTTAGGTTTCAGGTGGGGTATAAGGTTACAGTTATGGTTAGGGGTTAGTTATAGGGTTAGGTATGGGGTACACTTATGGATAGAGGTTCATTTTATGGTTAGGATATAGGATTACAGTTACACATAGGGGTTAGTTTTAGGGTTACGGAATGGGATATAGGTGTAAGCAGAGTCAAGATGAGCTCTACCCTGACATCTGGTGGTGAATTATGGGGAGTGTGGAAAGGAATTTCAAGTGTTTGCATTTGCACACCCACCCTGCCTACAATAGTCCACGGCAGCCTGGGGTGGTTATTTTAACAGCTCTGGGATCCCCAATTTCTTTGTTATTGGGGCAGGAGGAATAAAGTGTTGTCACCCTGATTATGTGAATGAGGAACTATGAGACTGCTTTATGACAGAGAGTCTCACCATAAATTAAATAGCACTCACTAGACAAGGGACATGGGTGCCAAAACCAGTGCTAATTTTGATTCTATTAGGCGTTTATCTAAAGGCTGCTGAGCTGAATTTGTTTTGGCCAATGGTGCACCAGCACTGGGGCTCCCCCACTACAAGCTGAAATCACTAAAAGAGCTAAGCTTACCGAGCTGAGATCACTGAGTGCTGTGTTAACTAGTGGGGGAGCCTGAAACTCTATCGCTAAGTGGCTGGCAGAGCGGAGTAGTTTGCAGCACGGTTGGAGTGGAACAGTTTGTGGGACGGTTGGAGCGGCCCACGGAGCAGCAAGCGGAGCAGAGTGGTTTGCGGGGATGGCTGAAGCGGCTCACAGGTCGGCTGGAGGAGCGGCACAGCTGGTGGAGTGGAGCCGGTCGAACTGTATGGAGAGGCGGAGCAGTCGGCCCCAGCCCACGTAAGGTGCCCCTTAGCACCCTGTGTGCCCCCCCCCATTTCCACCCAGGCTTGGGGGGGGTGTGAAACTTTTGAACTCTGGGGCAGCACTGATCAGGGACAGAGACTTTTGGGTTGTTGGACTTTGGGGTGATTGGACTTAAGACCCTAAGGGAAAAATGACATTGCCAAAACTTATTTGGTGGCTTACATTATGAATCCTATTTGTAGTGTTTCCCCAATATGATGCCACATTGTTTCCCTCCTTTATTAAAAGGATTTTGCTACACTCAGACTCTGTGCTTGCAAGAGGGGAAGTATTGCCTCCTAGAGGCGCCTGGGGTGGGGGTATGTAATTGTCCCAGGTCACTGGGTGGGGGCTCAAGCCGGTTATGCCTTGTGTTATTGAAACGGAACCCCTGGATACTGAACCCGGCCCTTGTTGCTGCCAACTCAGAGGGGCAGAAGGATTACATAGGGTTACAGTTATGGACAGGGGTTATATTTAGGGTTAGCGGTGTGGTATAGGGTTACAGTTATTGGTAAGGGTTAGTTTTAGGGTTGGGGTGTGGTATAGGGTTACAGTTATGGGTAGGGGTTAATTTTAAGGTTATGGAATGGGTTATAGGGTTGCATTTATATGTAGGCAGTTGATTTAGGTTGGGATATAAGGTTACAGTTATGGTTGGGGCTTAGTTTTCGAGTTAAGGATGGGGTATAGGGTTACAGATATGATTAGGGGTTAGATTTAGGGTTAGGTATGGGGTTACAGTTACGATTAGGTGTTAGCTTTAAGGTTGGGGTGGGGTATAGGGTTACAGGGATGGTTTCGGGTTAGTTTTAGTGTTAGGAATGGGGTATTGGGATCCAGTTACGCATAGGGGTTAGTTTTAGGGTTATGGAATGGGGTATAGGGTTATAATTATGGGTAGGGGTTAATTTTAGGGTTAGGGACGGGGTATAGGTTTACAGTTATGGATGGGAGTTACCTTTAGTCTTAGAGATAGGGCATAGGGTTACAGTTACGGGTAGGCATTAGATTTAGGGTTACGGATGGCGTATGGGGTTACAGTAATGGGTAGTTTTAGAATTAGGGAGGGAATATCAGGTTACAGTTATGGGTAGGGTTTAGTTTTTGGTTTAGGAATGGGGAACAGTGTTACAGTTATAAAAAGGGGTTTGTTTAGCTTTGCGGAGGGTTATAGGGTTACAGTTATGATTATGGGTTAATTTTAGTATTATGAATGGAGTATAAGGTTACAGTTATGAGTAGAGGTTCGTTTTAGGGTTATGAATGGTTTATAGGGTTACATTTATGTGTAGGGATTGAATTAGAGAAGGGGTATAGGGTTACAGTTATGGTTGGGGGTTAGTTTTAGGTTTAGGGACCAGGTATATGGTTACAGTTATGTGTAGGGGTTAGTTTCAGCTTAGGGATGAAGCATAGGGTTATACTTATAATTAGGGATTAGTTTTAGGGATGGGATATAGGGGGTCAGTTCTGGGTAGGGGTTCAAATTAGGGATATGAGTGGAGTAGAGGGTCACAGTTATGGTTGGGGGTTAGTTTTAGGGTTGGGGTGGGTTATAGGATTACAGTTATGGGTAGAGTTTACTTTTAGGGTTAGGGATGGTGTATAGCATTACAGTTATGGGTAGGGGTTAGATTTAGTGTTAGGATGGGGTATAGAGTTACAGTTATTTGTAGAGATTCGATTTAGGGTTATGAATGGGGCATAGGGTTACAGCTATCCATATGTTTTAGATTTAGGGTTAGGTTTATAGGATTACAGTTATGGGTAGGGGTTAGTTTTAAGGTTAGTGATGAGGTATAGGGTTACAATGAATGTTAGGGGTTAGTTTTAGAGTTAAGGATGTGGTATAGGCTTACAGTTATGGATAGGGGTTAGTTTTTGGGGTAAAGTTGGGCTATAGGGTTACAGTTATGGGTGGAGGGGTTAGGATTAGGGTTAGGGTTGGAATATAGGGTTACAGCTATGCTAGGCATTAGTTTAATGGTTAGGGTTACAGTAATTGTTTGGGGTTAGTTTTAGGATTATTGCATGGGGTATAGGGTTACCATAATGGGTATGGGTTAGATTTAGGGTTTGGGTTGCAGCATAGAGTTACCATTATGATTTGGGATTAGTTTTAGGGTTAGCAATGGGGTATAAGGTTACAGTTATTATTAAGGGTTAGGTTTAGGATTGGGGTGGGGTATAGTGTTACAGTTATGGGTAGGGGTTAGATTTAGGGTTTGGGATGGGGTATAGGGCTACAATTATGGGTAGGGGTTATTTTTAGGGTTCGGGATGGGGTATAGGTTTACAATTATGGTTTGGGATTCGTTTCAGGTTTAGGTATGGAGTAAAGGGTCACAGTTATGTGTAGGAGTTAGATTTAGGGTTAGGAGTAGGCTATAGAGTTACAGTAATGGTTGTGGGTTAGTTTTAGGGTTAGGGATGTGGTATAGGGTTACAGCTGTGGTTAGGGATTAGTTTTAGGGTTAGGGATTTTGTATAGGGTTACAGTTATGGTTGGAGGTTAGTTTTAGGTTTAGTCATGAGATATAGGTTTATAGTTATGATTAGGGATTAGTTTTTGGAATTGGGCATATGGTTACAGTTATGGTTGGGGATTGGTTTTAGGGTTCCAGATGCAATATAGGGCTACAGTTATGGGTAGAGATTAATTTTAGGGTCAGGGATGGTGTACAGATTTACAGTTATGGGTAGGAGTTAGTTTTAGGGTTAGGGATGGAGTAAAGGGTCACAGTTATTGGTAGGGGTTAGATTTAGGGTTAGGAGTAGGGTATAGAGTTACAGTAATGGTTGTGGGTTAGTTTTAGGGTTATGGATGTGGTATAGGGTTACAGCTGTGGTTAGGGATTAGTTTTAGGGTTAGGGATTTTGTATAGGGTTACAGTTATGGTTGGTGGTTGCTTATAGGGTTAGAGATGAGGTATAGGGCTACAGTTATGGTTAGGGGTCAGTTTTAGGCTTAGGGATAGGGCTTCCATGCAGGACACATCACACGATCCATTGTCTACAGCCAAGCCATAAAATACAACGGAATTTGCCCCAATCCTTCAGACAGAGACAAACACCTACAAGATCTTTATCAATCATTCTTAAAACTACAATACCGACCTTGCGAAGTGAGGAGACAGATTTACAGAGCGATATGGGTACCCAGAATTCACCTACTACAGGACAGGCCCAACAAGGAAAATAACAGAACACCACTGGCCATCACATGCAGCCCCCAGCTAAAACCTCTCCAGCGCATTATCAATGATCTACAACCTATCCTGGGAAATGATCCCTCATTCTCTCAGATCTTGGGAGACAGGCCAGTCCTTGCTTACAGAGAACCTCCCAACCTAAAGCAAATACTGACCAGCCATTACACGCCACAGAAACACTAACCCAGGAACCAATCCCTGTAGCAAACCTCATTGCCTACTCTGTCCCCATATCTACTCCAGTGACACCATCACAGGACCTAACCAAATCAGCCACACCATCAGGGGCTCCTTCACCTGCACATCTACTAATGTTATATATGCCATCATGTGGCAGCAATGCCCCTCTGTCATGTGCATTGGCCAAATCGGACATTCCCTACGTAAAAGAATAAATGGACACAAATGGGACATCAGGAATGGTAACATACAAAAGCCAGTAGGAGAACACTTCAACCTCCTTGGTCATTCTATAACAGATTTAAAAGTCACTATTCCTGAACAAAAAAAAACTTCAGAAACAGACTTCAAAGAGAAACAGCAGAACTAAAATTCATTTGCAAATTTAACACCATTCATTTGGGCTTGAACAGGGCCTGGGAGTGGCTGGCTCATTACAAAAGCAGCTTTGCCTCTCCTGGTGTTGACATCTCCTCATCTATTACGGAGAGTGGACTACATCCACCCTGATTGAATTGGCCCTGTCAACACTGGTTCTCCACTTGTGAGGTAGCTCCCTTCTCTTAAACTGCAGCAAGAGAGATTTAGGTTGGACATTAGGAAAAAGTTCCTAACTGTCAGGGTAGTTAAACACTGGAATAAATTACCTAGGGAGGTTGTGGAATCTCCATCCCTGGAGATATTTAAGAGTAGGTTAGATAAATGTCTATCAGGGATGGTCTAGACAGTATTTGGTCCTGCCATGAGGGCAGGGGACTGGACTCGATGACCTCTCAAGGTCCCTTCCAGTCCTAGAGTCTGTGAATCTGTGTGTCAGTATATAATGCCTGCAGTTGTAATTTTCACTCCATGCATCTGAAGAAAGCTTATGCCCACGAAAGCTTATGCCCAAATAAATCTGTTAGGGCTGGTCTACACTAGGGGGGGCTGTTGATTTAAGATACCCAATTTCAGCCATGTGAATAGAGTAGCTGAAGTCGAAGCATCTTAGATCGATTTACTTTGGGTCCTCACTGTGCGGGATCGACGTCCGCGGCTCCCCCGTCGATTCTGCTACCGCCGCTCGCTCCAGTGGGGTTCTGGAGTCGATGAGGAGCGCATTTGGGGATCAATATAGCACATCTAGATGAGACGCGATATATTGATCCCCGATAAATCAATCGCTACCTGCCGATAGGGTGGGTAGTCTGGACATACCCTCAACCTTTAAGGTGCCCCAGACTCCTTGTTGTTTTTTGTGGATACAGACTAACACGGCTACCCCCTGATACTGGATAGGATATAAGTTTACAGTTATGGTTGGGGGTTAGTTTTAGGTTTAGGGATGGGGTATTGGGTTACAATTATGGGTAGCAGTTGGATTTAGGGTTAGGGATGGGGTATAGGATTACAGTTATTGGTAGGGGTTAGATTTAGGGTTGGGGTGGGATATAGCATTACAGTTATGGGTAGGGGTTCGATTTATTGTTAGGGGTAGGGTATAATGTTACAGTTATGGGTAGGAGTTAGTTTTAGAGTTAGGGTTGGGGTATGGGATTACAGTTATGGGTAGGGGTTCAATTTATTGTTAAGGGTGGCGTATAGAGTTACAGTTATGGGTAGGGGTTAGTTTTAGGGTTATGGAATGGGGTATAGGGTTACAGTTATGGGTAGGGGTTAGTTTTAGGGTTATGGAATGGGGTATAGGGTTACAGTTATGGTTGGAGGTTAGTTGTAGGGTTAGGGATCAGTTATAGGTTTTCAGTTATGTGAAGGGGTTAATTTTAATACGTGCAGTTAAGTTTAGGGTTGAATAGGGTCTTAGGGCTAGAGATGTGTAGTACCTAGGGGCCGTGATCTCAGCTGGGGCCTCTAGGCACTACGGGAACGATATCAATACTCACCGGCCCTGTGGGATGTTGACTGTGTCTGCTGGGTGGAGCCGCCAGCGCAGCCAGGGCTGGTTCCGGGGTGGGGAATCGCTCTGGCATGATAAGCCAGGTGGGTGTTTCAGCCAGGCTCCCTCAGGACCCACTTGCCTGGAGGAACCCAGCCAAGCCCCCCACACTAGGGGAGACTGGCCAGACCTCTGCCCCAGTCCCAGGTGGCTCAGCTCCGGGGAGACAGGTGGGGCCCCCCAGGTGATGGGAAGCAGAGACTGCTTGGAGCCAGAGGTGCACTGAGGTCTGGCCGGGGGGCAGAGAGAAGCAGGGTTGTGGGTGGGAGAAGCCAGAGAGGGTCTCAGGGTGCAGTGCAAGCTCCATTGCTGGTTCCCTTGTAAACCCGGGACTGGCTGCCAACGTATAACACGATCCATTTTTTCAGTCTCGATGGGATGTTTCTGCTAGCTGATCTGTGCTGAGGGGTGCTTTGTGGGCAGGTCTCTGGCCTGTGCTGGGGTAGGGGGATCAGACTAGATGAGCACAATCACCCCTTCTGGTCTCAGAGTCTGTGGAGCTACAGAGGAGACACCCTAGGTGAGAATTAGGGATTATTTATGAAGCTACGGCACCTGGCAGACCCTCAGCTGAGTCGGATCTCGCTGATCACGTGCCCCCAACTCACGCCTTTTAAACTCCTTGGAGTGGGTTGGAATTCGTTTTCCTTTCTAGGTGGCCCGTGGCATCGTGGGGCTCTCAGGATAATCCCTGGCAGGTTTCACCCAGCGATTGCAATGGAGCCCAGTATCCTTAACCTCATTTTATAGGTGGGGAAACTGAGTCATGCAAAGGCAAAAGGGAGTAATCTGAGATCAGCCAGCAGATCTGGGAATAGAAACCAGGTCAGCTGACTACCAGGCCCTTGGTCCACCCTACAATGCTATGGGATAGAGGTTTAGCTTCCCCATACGTTTGTAAAAATAAGGGGGGCAGGGCATTCAGAGATTTCCCAGGCCCAAAGGTACCTCAGGGATAATCTAGTCTTTTAAAGAGGGTTTAAGTATCACACGCACTTTTCTTCTTTAGTTCAGTCCCGAGTATTTCCAGATTCTGTAGTAAAACAAACATGCAAGTGAGGAGTAACAATGCCACCTTGACACGTTCCCGTGTGACTTGACATGTTCATATCAGCTCCAAGCTCCTCCTCATTCTCCTTGGAGATGATGGCTGAAGAGGAGCCAAAATTTACGGTACTCACCTCTCCACAAAGTGTTAATTGGAAATAAAACCACCTGTCCCCATGCTGAGTAGCTCACGGGATGCCATTAATCGTAGACATGTCGGACTGGCAGGACCAAGTAAACTTAGACCCTCCCTGGTTGGTATTTGTTCAACTCTTCTTAAAACCCCCCAGTGATGCTGGTTCCACAACCTTTCTTGGATACCTAGAATCATAGCAGATCAGGATTGGAAGAGACCTCAGGAGGTCATCTAGTCCAACCCCTTGCTCATAGCAGGACCAACCACCTATTCCAGAGCTTAACTATCGTTAACGTTAGAAAGTTTTTCCGAATATCTAACCTAAATCTCCCTCGCTGCAGATTAAACCCTTTACTTCCTGTCCTGTCTTCTGTGGACATGGGGAACAATTATCTTTATAACAGCTCTTACCATATTTGAAGACTGTTATTGGATCCCTCCTCAGTCGTCTTTTTCCCAAGACTAAACATGCCCGTTTTTTGTAACCTTTCCTCGTAGACCAGCTTTTCTGAACTGCTGATCCTTTTCGTTGCTCTCCTCCGGACGTGGTCCAGTTTCGACCCATTCTCTCTGTAATACACGTAAGAACATAAGAATGGCCACACTGGATCAGACCAATGATCCCTCTAGCCCACTGTCCTGTCATCCGACAGTGGCCAATGCCAGGTGACCCAGAGGGAATGAACAGAACAGGGAATCATCAAGTGATCCATCCCCTGTCGCCCATTCCCAGCTTCTGGCAAACAGAGGCTGGGGACACCATCCCTGACCAGCCTGGCTAATAGCCACTCATGGACCTATCCTCCATGAACTTATCTAGTTCTTTTTTGAATCCTGTTATAGTCTTGGCCTTCACAACATCTCCTGGCGAGGAGTTCCACAGGTTGACTGTGCATTGTATGAAGAATGTGCCTTTTGTTTGTTTTAAATCTGCTGCCTATTGATTTCATTTGGTGACCCCTAGTTCTTGTGTTACGAGGAGTAAGTAACACTTCCTTATTTACTTTCTCCACACCAGTCATGATTTTATAGACCTCTAGCATATCCCCCCTTAGTCATCTCTTTTCTAAGCTGAAAAGTCCCAGTCTTATTAATCTTTCCTCACACGGAAGCCGTTCCATGCTCCTCAAGATTTTTGTTGCCCTTTTCTAAACCTTTTCCAATTCCGATATCTCTTTTTTGAGATGGGGCAACCACATCTGCTCGCAGTATTCCAGACGTGGGTGTACCATGGATTTATACAGAGGGAATAGGATATTTTCTGTCTTATTATCTATCCCTTTCTTAATGAGTCCCGGCATCCTATTCACTTTTTTGAGTGCCGCGGCACATTGAGTGAAGGTCTTCAGAGAACTATCCGCAATGACTCCAAGATCCCTTTCATGAGTGGCAACAGCTAATTTAGACCCCGTCATTGTGTTTGTATAGTTGGGATTACATTTTCCAATGTGCATTACTTTGCATTTATCAGCATTGAATTTCATTTGCCATCTTGTTGCCCAGTCACCCAGTTTTGTGACTTAGGATCTTATGGCTTCTTTTCCAAATTTCTGGAAGTCAGTCCATTCTGCTATTGCTAAACTGAGAGACCTGGCGTCCCTGATTCGAGTTGATCATGTTCCACTTGCAAGAAGGGAAATGGGTAACTTCTCAAGATCTTGAGGAGTGAAAGTCGTTCACTGCAGCAGCTCTGGATAGCCACAATCTCATGGAGAGATCCAGGCAGACTATCAAATCAATGTGTCGCCAAACGGCTGCACCAAGGAGAGAGAAACTGAGACACACACCATCGTTGTTTGCAGCGTTGTTATAGCCATGTGGGTCTCAAGATATGAGAAAGACAAGGTGGCTGAGATAATGTGCTGTGTTGTGAGCAAGACCCGAGAAGTCATTCTTCCACTCTACTCTGCGCTGGTTAGGCCTCAACTGGAATAGTGTGTCCAGTTCTGGGCACCACATTTCAAGAAAGATGTGGAGAAACTGGAGAGGGTCCACAGAAGAATGATTAAAGGTCTAGAGAACATGACCTATGAAGGAAGGCTGAAAGAATTGGGTTTATTTAGTTTGGAAAAAAGAAGACTGAGAGGGGACGTGATAGCAGTTTTCAGGTATCTAAAAGGGTGTCATAAGGAGGAGAGAGAAAACTTGTTCACCTTAGCCTCTAAGAATAGAACAAGAAGCAATGGGCTTAAACTGCAGCAAGGGAGATTTAGGTTGGACATTAGGAAAAAGTTACTAACTGTCAGGGTAGTTAAACACTGGAATAAATTGCCTAGGGAGGTTGTGGAATCTCCATCTCTGGAGATATTTAAGAGTAGGTTAGATAAATGTCTATCAGGGATGGTCTAGACAGTATTTGATCCTGCTATGAGGGTAGGAGACTGGGCTCGATGACCTCTCGATGATCCCTTCCAGTCCTAGAATCTATAATATCTTTTATTGCACCAACTTTTGTTGGTGGAAGAGACAAGCTTTCAGGCTTATGCAGAGTTTGTCTTCAAGAGATATGGAATACTGTCCAGCCCAGTGGCTGACAGGGACGAGGTTGAAAACCACTCTTCCATCTTCACACTCACTGCTACAACCCAAATACCTTGGAGGGCCCATGCCATATTAAAGCAATGATGGGAAAGACGGTGACCAACCATCATCCCAATACCGAGAGCCAGCCTCCATGGACACAACAGAACTGGCCAGGGTGGCAGGTCTGGAGACATGGGTATATCACATTGCAACACCTACCAGCGAAAAGTACAGATGTAATAGAAGGCACCTAAGACCTGACTGTACAAAGCCAACCACAGATACACAACAGACATCTACATTGGAAGAATCACCCTAGCAAGCGGTACCTGTACCAGAGAACCCACAATTAGAATTGACACCAGCAGTGTCTGAGACACAGGTTGTGTCAGGGCTGTCTTTAACCTTGAGTTTCTTCCAGAATGAGATATCAAACAGGCACAACTGGACTCCAGAACGTTGTTTAAGGCCAGATTGGCAACACATCAATGAAAGTAGTTGCAGATGCAAACAACCACACGCCAGCGTTTCACATCTCTTCTGTAACTGTCCAAAAATGCGTGCGTGCCTGGAATGCCATATTCAGTGCGCTCTTGATAACTCATAAGGGATGGAATGGGTTAGCTAGGGAGGTGGTGGTGGAATCTCCATCCTTAGATGTTTTTAAGGTCAGGCTTGACAAAGCCCTGGCTGGGATGATTTAGTTGGTGTTGGTCCTGCTTTGAGCAGGGGGATGGACTAGATGACCTTCTGAGGTCTCTTCCAGCCCTGATATTCCATGATTCCATGATGTCATCTTTCCTTCTCCACTCTTGTGTATTGGAGGGTTGCCAGATGGCTTGTTATGACCAGTTCCCATTAAGAAATGTCTTAGTGGCGAAGAGTAAGCTTGAGAAAATGGAAATCTGCAATTCTACCCTCATACACAGACCAGCTTCATGAACTCTGTACGCCTGAGTTCATGGGGGAAAAAATGACTCTAATAGGCACGCTTGGAAAAATACAATGCTGAAACTCTTGCATACCTTTGGAGTTTAGTATATATTAGTCCCTGATACACATAGGCCATGATCTCACTTCTTTATCTATATAGACACTTTAATAATTGATGCTCTGCGTGCTTTGGGGGCAGGGGTGGGTTTTGTTTGTTTGTGTTTTGTTCCCCTTGCTCCCCCCACCCAGATTTTACAAATAATGACCATTGAATTTGTTTATTTAGATGCTATTTCCATCTTGTGTGTGTATTTCTAGAAGTCTCGCTTCATTATGTGTTTCTATTTGATATACAAACCAATCCAAAGAAAGTCAATTCCCAAGAATGAGGCCAAACGCTGTTTCACTCGTAGTCTTGGCCTTCACAATATCCTGTGGCAGTTCCACAGGTCGACTGGGCGTTGAATTTGCTGAGACTTGTATGGCAATTTTGTACAGACTCTGTGCCAATGGCAAAAAGCAAACTCCACTGGGTTACATGCTAACCACCTCTGATGCCGATGAAGATTGAACACGGCGTAACCAGCCCTCCAGTGAAATACTCTTCCCCTGCGTTAGGCCCGGCATTGAGACCCATGTTTGCAGGAGATGTTTGTTGGGCAGGATTCTGAGACCGAAGAATGGGAGATGTAGGATGTGTGTTATTACTGGAGGGACCTCTCCTCCTCTCTCATGCTGGCTCTGTTTTGCTTTCTCTTGCTCCCAGACGCTGGCAGTCAGGCTCTGTGGTGGGCTTGGTCTGGGGAGAAAATAAGCTGGAAGTTCTTGGCTGTTAATTAGCACACAGCAAACCAACCACATGTGATTGCATTCTGTCTTCGGGGCTCATTTCTCTTTCTCTGCAGAGCTCAACCAGCTGATTTTTCTCCAGCTGCTGGTAATTCATTCCCTCCCAGCTGCCCTGGCCTCTATTTTTGGCTCTTACCTTTCTCTGAAAAGACTGTTGAAATGACTGTCTCTCAGCTTTTCCTTGCACTGCTGCCATTGACATTGTTGCAGATCCCACCGCGGCCACCATGTCTCATAGAATATCAAGGTTGGAAGGGACCTCAGGAGGTCATCTAGTCCAACCCCCTGCTCAAAGCAGGACTAATCCCCAAACAGATTTTTACCCCGGTTGCCTAAATGGACCCCTCAAAGATTGAACTCACAACCCTGGGTTTAGCAGGCCAATGCTCAAACCACTGAGCTATCCCTCCCCCTGTAATTCAGGGCAACTGCACCAGGCCTTCCTCTGGATGATCCAGCAAGGGCGCCCAGTCTCGGCTTTTGGTGCCCCCCCGTTGCCTCTCTTGGGTGGAGACCCACCTCTGACACCCTTCTCACCAGGATATCTCCACACGGCACAGCCCTCTGCCTCTACAGCGCATTTCCCAGCAAAGACAATTGGCCAGACAGCCCTACTTGCTTTCTCTGTGGAGACTGACAATGGGGAACTTGCCGCACTTATGTTACCACCTGGCTCTTTTGAGACGAGCCAGCTTTCTTCTTTAGGTGAAAGTGTGACAGAGGAAACCTATTACAAACAGCACAGGCACGTACACGTCTACTAACAAGCCGCACGAGGGATCACTCCACCCTAAGGGTGTCTTCGCGGTTACGAACTCATCAGACCTTCAGCTCAGAACAAGCACTTTGTTGTATGGGGCCTACCGGTTCCCCACTCGTGGGGTCCTTCTGTAGAACCTCGGGGTCCTGTTCGTTTGAGGAGCAAGGCACTAAGTGAGTTTAAGACTCAAGCTTTTACCCAGAAGTCTGTTGGTCTCAGGAGAATCCAGCTGGAACTAGGGTGACAAAGTGGGGGATTTTTTTAAAATGTTTCTGTATGACTAGTGTGTGCATGCCTTAGTTTCCCACTGTGTTGCACAATTGACCAGGTGGTGGGACAAGGGTGTTTGATTATTGCAAAGATCCCCCCCCACACATCTTCCCTAAAAGATATGAGGGGGACTTCCCTCTCACTGCCTGGATATTTTGTAACTTAGCCACTGATGGCAGGGAAGGGCTCAACCTCTGCAAGAAGCCATCCAGCTATGACAAAGAGAGAGAGAGGTGGAGGTCAGGGGACTGGTTTTTCACAGTGGAAACTCAACCAAGGATGAAGGAGGTGCAACCGGGCATGACTGGTCCTGCCTGGGTTCAATTCGGGGTGGTTCTAGGAAGGCTGATTGTGGAGGAGGAGCTGTAGCCTTGTCGGTCCCAGGATGCTAGAAAGACCAAGGGGGCGAGGGATTCTCTTTTATTGGAGAAACTCCTGCTGGTGGAAGGGATGAGCTTCCGAGTTTGCACCCCCGAAGCCATGTCCCCAAAGCAGGAGGGTTAGCTCAGTGAGCATTGGCCTGCTAAACCCAGGGTTATATAAGTTCAGTCCTCGAGGGGCCATTTAGGGAACTGGGGTAAAAATCTGTCTGGAGATTGGTCTTGCTTTGAGCAGGGGGTTGGACTAGATATCTCCTGAGGTCCCTTCCAGCCCTGGTCTTCTGTGATTGTCTCTTTCTCTCTCTCTCACCAGCAGAAGTTGGTCCAGTCAAAGCTATGACCTCTGGCACCAGGTGCCTCTGAACATGGAGGTGGTTCTGCCCCCATCCTGCCTTTTCTCATCTCTTCCCACCCCCACTCAGCCCCAGACCCCTCCACCCCTTCCTCCAAACCCCCAGCCCCACTCTCCTGTTCCCACCCCATCCCACCTAACTAAAGAAGCCCCATCCTCTGCCACCGCAACCTGTGTCCAGTGGCCTTTTTAATACCACCCCCCCACACACACAAGGGGTTAACCCTCATTTAGCAGAGTTTTGTTAACTCAGTAATAATAAGTTTAATGCCCTTGGGTTTGTCCAGGGTATCAGGTCTGGGCTACATGCCACGGTCAGGGCGTCGGACGCTGCCTGTGCCCACTTCACTCTGCAAGCGTCTTCACCTAAATCCAGCTCTCCCCTCCCACCAGAGCCTCCCTCCGCCGGTGGGCCCCACCGATCAGCTCCTCTCCCACCCACCGTGATCAGCCCTGTAGGAGCAGGAAGAGGTGGAGGAGAGGGAAGAAGAGGAGGGGTGGGGTGGGAAGAGGCAGAGAGGGGGTGGTGGATTGGGGGAAAGGGTAGAGTGGGGGCAGGTCCTGAGGAGTGGGGGATTGTGGACCTAGTACTCCTGGGCAATAGTGGCGGCTGTTTTTTCCTGTGTCTCTCCTAGAGGTCCCAGCCCAGCCCCTAGTGGAATCTGACTGGGGGAGGGGTTACCCTGCACTCCAGATTCGTGATTCAACTCCTCCCCACGGCTCTGACATCATGGAATCTACCGCCCCAAGTCAAGAAGTAGGAGCCCCTCTGGCGAGCGGAAGAACTAGTGAGATTCTTCGGGGGTCTCTGACAAAGGATGAAAGCACCCACCAAACACCCACTCATGGTTGCAAGAGAGCCCTGCACAGCCCCCTGCTACAAGGGGCTGGAGAGGCCCAGCCAGGGTCAGGAGATATGCTCCCCCCTGAGTCCCTCCCCATTACTCCAGATCCGAGCATCTTCCTAATCACAGGTAATTCCTCCCCCCAGGCTCGTGCAAGGGTGAGGAAGCGCCACAAACCATTTCCCAGATGGGAGAACTGAGGCCACAGAGAGGCTGAGTGATGTGCCCAAGGACACCCCAGGAAATCTGTGGCAGAGCAAAGCAAGTTTCTGCCTCCCCCCCTCCAGGTCTGGCCTGCTCCTGGGTCACTGTGGTTGCAGGGACGGGACCTCGGGCAAGGGGCAGTGCAGGGGGCCTCAGGGGAAGAGGCAGTGCAGGGGTGGGTCCTAGGGGGAATGTGAGGCGGGGTCTCAGGTGAATGGGTGGTGCAGAGGCGAGGTCTCGGGGGGAAGGGGCGGTGCGAGGCAGGGAACGGGGAATGTGCAGTGTGGCATTGGGGACTTGGGAGAAGAGGTAGTGTGAGGGCAGGGTCTCGGGGCAAAGGGAAAGCGTATGGGCAGGTCTCGGGTGAGGGGTGATGTAGGGATGGGGATTCAGGAATGGGTGGTAAGGGGCAGGACAAGAAGGGAAGGGCGGGGCGATGCAGGGGCTGGGACTGGGGGAAGGGGCAGTGCAGGGGTGAAGTCTCAGGGAAAGGGGCGGGGACTGGGGGTAGGGGTGGTGCAAGGGCAGGGACTCGGGGGAAGGGACGATGCACAGATGGAGGTTGGGAGAAGGGGCGATACGGGGGCAGGGCTTAGAGGGAACAGGCAGCGCAGGGGTAGGGCCTTGGGGCAATGTGAGGGCAGGGTCCCGGGTGAATGGGTGGTATAGGGGCAGGGTCTCAGGGTGAATGGTCAGTGAAGGTGGGGGTCTTGGGGCAATGTGAGGGTGGGGTCCCGGGTGAATGGGTGGTGTAGGTGTAGGGTCTCAGGGGGGAGGAGTGGTGCAGGAGCAGGGTCTCGGCGGGAAAGGGAAGCTCAAGGGCAGGAACTCAGGAGAAGGGGCAATGTGAAGGCAGGGGTGGGTCCTTGGGGAAAGGGTGCAGGGGAGGGGGGGCCTTGGGACAGAGAGGGGTTGAGCACCCACCTGGAAAGGAGAAAGTCGGCGCCTGTGTCTGGGGTGGCAGAAATTGGTCTGTGTAGCGAAACGATGACTCACTGCGCGGCGCCTCCTGCTGGTGATCTTGGGAATTAGCTCAGCTTCAGCCCGGAGCGCCCTCTGCAGGCCGGTGTCTCGCCTGCCGCTGGCCCCGTGTCCCACCCAGACCCCGGTGCCCTTCACCTCAGGGCTCTGCCCCAGCAGTACCCCACACTCTGGGTCTGCCCTCCCCAGGGAACCCCCACCCCTCTATCCCCACCTTGCCTCAGTGGCTACTGCCAGTCGTCCTCTAGCCCCCTCTCACCGGGGCAGACTGCAGTCTGTCATGGCCACTCATCATTGGCAAGCGGGGGTCGGACCGGCTGCCTCTGCAACCCCACTACCTGCTCTGGCCTTTAACCAGGCCCGCAACCTGGGGAGTTTCAGGCTGGAGCATCCCAGCTCCTCTGGCTTTTCCCCAGCCCTGCTCCGTTCCCTGTACCCTGAGCTCCCAGACAGCCTGGTCCTTCTCCCTCCAGAGCAAGAGAGAGACTGACTCTGCCCCCGGCTCACAGCCCTTTTATAGCTGAGGTCTGGTTGGGGCGTGGCCCCAGATGGGGCTGCTCCCCTAATCAGCCCAGACTGTTTTTCAGGAGCCCTGCTACAGTCGGGAAAGGCTGAAACCGACCCGTACCGGTTGGAGGTTCTGGGAAGGCAACCCTTGCCGTGGTATCCTGTCTGGCAGAAGGGGAGCTCAGCAGGCAGGTTGCTTGTTGGAGATGCCAATTAGCTGAGCCAGCCTCCATTTGGCTTGCCCTTCTCCTCCCCGAGGGCTGGGGTTGGATGGAGTCATCAAAGAACCCACAGCTGCATCATCGAGGATGAGCAGCGAATATAAAAACTACAGCCTGTCAAGAAGCAGAAGATAACGCCGGATCTCCAGGACGGACGGACAGCAGGACAAGGAATCCCACTTGATACGCTCCTCCCTGCCTTACCAACTACGATGGGTGTCTACAAAGTCCGTGTCGCCACCGGGAACTTCCTGTTAGCTGGGACCTTCAGCTCCATCTCCATCACCCTGGTGGGGACACACGAGGAGAGCGACAAGAAGCCCCTCGACAACTGCGGGAAGGACTTCAACCCCGGGGCGGTGAGTACTAGTAGAACGGGCCCAGATCCACCCTATCAATTTTGATCATCAATCCCCAGCTTCTGGAGTCATGGGATCATGATGGGAGATGCTCCCTTTTTTGTTTAAGAAAGCCATTCAGTCTCTAACCCTCATAGTTGCATAGACAAGCCTAAAACCATGAATGTGGAGCAGGCAAAAGGATCTGGAGATACTTTATGTTTTCCTTAAAGCTCCAGCTCCTGGAATCGAAGGATCATGCTAGGAAGAATCACAGCTTTAGTTTCACAATATAAACTTTTAGCCCTCGGTACTGTGGAGAAAAGCTTCCAACTTTTGCTGCTTTTGCTAGGTGAAATTTTTTGACAGAAACAGCTTTTTGATGGTTTTTTAAATGAAAAGTGAAGATTCCATGTCCCTGAAACCTCCTTTTTTTTTGCAAATTTATGTCAGTTTTACCAAATTGTTTTGGTTAGGAGGGGCACCCTGAAAAAATACCCTCCCCCCGCAGGTCTTTTCGTTTGTTTTCAGTTCAAAATGATTGTTCCTTGAATTTTATTTTTAAGAAAGTTGGGGGGAAGAAAAAAAACTTCTTTCCAATGCCCCAAATCGAAACAATACTTTTCGCTTCGGGCCCTTCGTCCCGCCATTATATTCCCCCTGCCTGTCTGATTCCCCAAATATTTCATTGTTTTGCTTTCACTCAGAAATGGCACTGGTTTCTTTTTGTTTGTCAGAATTCCCCAAACTGAGAAATCAAGTTTTTACACAGTGGTACTAGGCAGAATGGTCCAAGCGGGTGTAGTCCATTTTTTGTCAAGGTCCAACTTTCTTGGCCAATGTCTAGTTAAAGTCCAGCCTCCAGAGAAATTAATAATTAAATCCCCAATAATGATAAGAGGTAAATAAAAGGTTTTGAGGTCTGTTCAAAAGCATCTGGTGGTCCAGATTTGGCCTGTGATCGGCTTATTGAGTACCTGTGGTCCAGCGGTTAGAACAGGGGTCCGCAACGTGGTGCCTGTTGGTGCCAGGGTGTCTAAGTACGCCCGCATACTGGCCAGCGGACAAGCATCTGCCGAAATGTCGCTGACAAGCTGCGTCATGCAGAGGCATCACTGCCGAAATGCTGCTAATTTTCAGTGATATTTCGGCAGCAATGCCTAGTGACGTTGCCGCTTGTCAGCGGAATTTCAGCGGATGCTCGTCCGCCTCCACGGTCCTCTGTGGCTCGTCGTCTGGCGCCTGCCAGATGAAAAAGGTTGGGGACCACCGGGTTAGAGGCATCAGCTGGACTGTGGTTGATGAGGGTTCAGTGCCCTGTCCTGCCACAAACTTCCTGCGTGACCTTAAACACATTACTTAGACTGTCTCTGCCTCAGTTTCCCCATAAGCACAAAGGTGATAATAGCATAGCCCTGCCTTAGAAGGTGTGGTGAGGCTAAGCAAATTACAGAGTGTGAGGTGGTGATGAGTGGCAGATGAGTATTGCAGATGGCTCAAAAAGGAAAAAACAGCACACGGAAAATATAAAGCGCCTGGAGTCATGTCAGAATCTCAGCTTTTTTGGGGGCGGGGGAGCAGTGCCTAGCCTTCGTAGTGGCAGAGACTAGCTTGAAAATGTGACTACAGCTAACGAAACCAGGAATCAAATCAAATCAAATGGATTGGAGAAGGGGGCGGAGAAAAGCCACTGAAACGGTCCAAGTGCTGGGGAAAAAGTGATAGACTGAAAGATCCCAATTTAGTTGGGAATTGGTCCTGCTTTGAGCAGGGGGTTGGACTAGATACCTCTTGAGATCCCTTCCAACCCTGATATTCTGTGATTCTATGATTTCTTTCACTTCTCAAATGGGAAACACAGCGGTGACTTGATTCCAGGGTATAAGGACATACATGGGGAGAAAATTCCCAGGGTCTTAGCAGAGAAAGACACAACAGGCCCCAACAGCTGGAAGTTAAAGCCAGCAAAACACAATTTAGAAACAAGGCGGAAGTTAACTGTCTGGAAGAATTAACCACTGCACCAAACTCCCAAGGGAAGAAGCAGATGGTCGGCCTCTTGGCGGCTTCGGATCCAGACCGAATGCTGTCGCAGAGGTTAAGAACAGACCAAGCGGAGAAAATTGTTGGCGGGAAACTTCTGTTCTGGTCTCGCCAAGAAATCTGACACTCTAGCAAAGAAGCGGTTCGGGTGATCCTGGGGAATCTCAAACAAGAGAGATTCGGATTTGGCCCTGGGGTGGCCGCTGCTGGGGTCCTGAGTCCAGTTCCGGGGTCCTCCCCCCAGTTCAAGAGGAATGTGGATAAATTGGAGAGCGGTCAGAGAAGAGCTACAAGAACAATGAAGGGCCTGGAAAACCTGCCTTAGCGAGACAGATGCCAGGAGCTCGGCCCGTGTAGCTTCACAAATAGAAGGATGAGGGGTGATTTGGTCCCACGCTGTAAGTTGCAGAAATGTGACCACAGAGGGGCCAGTGACGGAGTATCCCCCGCTGCCCTCGACCGGGCATTAATTCTGTACCGTTCTCTCAAAAGGTACAGCCCCTAGCGTAATGGGCTGCCGGTCCATGACCAGGACCGCTGCTGCCTCAATGCAATAACCAGTTAATGGCAAAAAAAACCCGTGACAGTCAACGAAAGCAGTAAAACTTCATCGGATGAAAGGACTTTATGTTCCCCCCATCCAGGATTCAGGGCTACTGAGTGGAGGTGGCTTTGCAAGAGGATTAAATATTTCTATGAACAACCATAATGGCATCGGGCTTTCCACTTGCCGCAATAAAGATGGGCAGAGGTTGTTCACCCTCAGATCCCTGCTCTCCCTCCAGACCCTGAGCGCCTGGGGATGAGGGACAAATGGCATTTATGGGCAGGTTATCGCAACTTGCTCCTTGATGGGGTTTCTTGCTTTCAAGCAGCTGGGAGTGGACATTGTGGGAGACAGGACACTGGGTTAGATAGGCCCGTGGGGCTGACCCAAGGCAGCAAGGAGCAGCAGGAGGCCAGGGCAGATGGGCCCATGGGTCTGATCCACTGCAGGCGTTCCAATATTTCTTTGTGGATTCATAGGCTGACTTCTAAAAAACAGCCCGTCTCCAGCAGGATAAGAGACACCGCCTACCTGGTCTTTATATTTATTATAACAGGACCACAGTGGGCCACGCACTGCTCAGACCCCCCTGCCCAAGATCAGGGCCCTGTTGTACCAGGTGCTGCCCAGACCCCTCTGACCAAGATTGGTGCCCCGCCATGCCGGGTGCTGCCCAGACCCCCCCACCTCCCCTACACCAGCACAGAGTGCGAGTCGCTCCCTGAACTGACAAACTCACTGAGCAAATAAACGAGAAAAATTAAGGTGGGGAGGAAAATGGAGTATTAATTGCAAGTCACACACCTGGCGTGATGCGCATACAAATTACAGAGCCTGCTTCAAAGACATGGAAACTGAGTCACTGTAAGAGGCAGGAAATTTGCCTACTGTGACACAGTGAGTTTGTTGGACAGAACCCAGGAGTCCTGGCTCCAGCTCCCTCTGGACGCCACTCCTCTCCCAGAGCTGGGAACAGAACCCAGGAGTTCTAGCTCCCAGTCACCTGTATTCTCCCTCTACTCAGCCTTGTTCTCCTTAAGACAGACCCAAAGTTGCCCGTTTCCCACGGAGGTGTTTCGTGCATTGATCACATCCTGCAATTGCTCCCGGAGGGAGATTCCCTCCATGGCTGGAGGCTGGAATGGGCAGCTCAGCACTATAGTGGGCCTGGATGGAATGATCCACCCAAATGGGGTGGGAGGATTCCTGCATGGTAATCCCTAGTACTGTCCCAGAGATCATTAATTCCCCCACAGCAAAGGGGAGTGGGAACAGCTCCAGCAGTGAGGACCATTGGAAAAGCAGCCTGTTTAAAAATGGACATGGGAATCAACTGAGCTATGCTGATTTGCACCAGCTGCGGATCTGGCCTCATTGACTCCAATGGAGAGATGCCCATTGACAGCAGCTGGGGTCTGGCCTTCACCTTCTCTGGCCTCAGTCAAACACAGATCCAGCTGTGCCTTCTCTCTCGCCCCTGTGCTGAACTGGATTGTATGGTAGCTGAAGACCCAGGGGCATGGAGGCTGCACTGACTGAAGAACAGGTTCAGCTGCCTGCCACTCCCCTGGGGAAACCAGGTCAGGAGACTTTCCCTTCCCAGCCTGCCCATGATGAAGCACGGCTGTGAAGTGCCCGCAGCACTGCTGACACGGCACCCATCACACAGGACGAGACTCGCGTCTTCCAGCCCCTGGCATGGACGCTGATACCAGTCAGCTCTGTGTTCTTGGGGAACCAGGGCGCAATATCCAGCCTGTCTGACTCATGAAGGACACCCCTGCCCCTGCCCAGCCTCTGCTTGAACCAAAACCGATCAGAGGAAAGACTTGCATAGAGCAGTGAAGAGCGGTGGGAGACACACCTAGACCCCTCCTGACAAGGGTGATGGGATTAATGCAACTCCCCCAGACTCATTTGCATCGAAGATGGGACAAGGAGGCATCTCCATTAGCCTACAGAATGGAGAAGAGAGATTCCAAGGCAAGAACCGCACTGAACTCTGGGTCCAGAACAGCAGGGACGCAATGCATCATGGGGGAGCTCTGCTCCAGATGTTAATGGACCTACGCCTGCCCACACCCAGCTCAGCAGTTATCAGACCAATTCTAGTAATGAATCCTTGATTGATATCCAAACTACTGAAGCAGCCTAATTGCATCGTGACCTCCCTGGAAGGAACGTGGCCCATAGCCAAGAGTGATCAGCTCCTATTGTCTAGCCTAAAGAAAACCCTTGAGTTTACCCATAAACAAACCTCGTGTTCTCCCTTGAACCATTGTTGTTTCCCTACAAAAAAACCTACCAATGCTCCAGTAAGTGTTCGGATGCCTGGATCCAAACTCTGCATCAGTTCCACTGGGATTTCATCTTCTCCTGGCTGATCGTGCTGGGGGCTCTGCCTGTCTCCAGCACTCAGGACCCTGAGCTACCACCATCGTAGACTCATAGACTTTAAGGTCAGAAGAGACCATTATGATCATCTAGTCTGACCTCCTGCACAATGCAGGCCATACAATCTCACCCATCCACTTCTATAACAAACCCTTAACCTATGTCTGAGTTATTGAAGTCCCCAAATTGTGGTTTGAAGACCTCAAGCTGCAGAGAATCCTCCAGCAAGTGACCCGTGTCCCACACTGCAGAGGAAGCCGAAAAACCATCACCTGGGAGCCCCGACCAGTCCAAGCTTCATGGAGTGGGTGAGATCCCAACTCTCTCTCTTTTCTTTTCTACCCCAGGTATAACTTGTTTGATCAGGTACAGTTTTACTTTTGCAACCTTTAATAACACAACAGTGATGTTGGTTTAGGATCTTTTTGTGTGGCTATCACTATTATTCAATAAATCACTTTTATGGCTTACTCTGCAGCAACGCTCCTCTTACCTGAGCTAAAGATCCCCATAGCGCTCCAAATACTCCGGGGTTTGCTCAGTGGGTGGGTTACTACCAGTACAACTGTGACGTGAAAGTGGGGATAGGGACGTGTTGAACGAAGGTGGCAGCTTGGAAGGGCTGCTTGACCCAGTCTGCTGAGTCCAGGGACATATAGGGGGTCAGCTTGAGAGTGCTGATTGACCCGGTCCTCTCTGTTAGTGTGTGTGTGTGTGTGTGTTCATCTGGTTCTGGGGCTGGAGTAACCCAGCCCTGGGGAACCTAGGGCCTGCAGGGTAGCTCCATTGGGAGGGGACATGCAGAAGGGAGAAGTAGAAATCCTTATGAAAACACATGTGACACAAGCAGCACATTAATAGAATTACACAAAACCCCCCGCACACACACAATGAGTGTACCCCAAAGTGACCAGCAAATCTGGTAACAACGCCGGCCGGTCTCGAACCCAGGACCTCTGGTGCTAAAAGCACCAGCTTCCCGTCAGGGAGGAAACTCCCACCCTTCCCCAGTCTGATTCAGAACAACGAGGCCAAGCCGTTCCAATCCGGGACGGGGGCACCGCTTCGGCATGCCTATCTCGAACTACTGCCTTTCCACACCGCGCCGATCTGCCCTTGCGCTAGGACCAAAACGCGCCCTTTCGACCCTCGTGTGTCGACGCCTCTCGTTTCCCCTTCTCCAGCTTGGCCGAAGGTTAACCAGAAGTTGCCCGTTGAGTCCAAGAGTCCGGAAAATCGTTTGAATACTGAACGCAAGTCCGAGCGAAATCAATCCAGATGATCCTGTTGTCTTTTTACCTTCTAGACACAGGTAGCCACCTTGTTGGCCCCACATACAAGGCCAGCCTGTGTGGTTTGCCGAGCTGGGGTAGCCGTGTCTGGCCCAGGGTAGGAGGGCAGGTGATATCTTTTATCGGTCCAACTTTAGCTGGCGACAGGGAGGCACCTTCGTGCTGACTCTGCTTTGGGTCTGTCTCGCTGACGTCAGCCCCAGGGCTGAATTAACCGGTCAGGGGCCCTGGTGCCCAGACTGTGGCTCCTGCCCCCCCACTTTGCACTGAGGGCCCCACTCTGCCCCCCCCACTTCTGGGGGGGAGGGGCAGAGAGCAGTCAGTGAGGGGAGGAGGGGTGGAGAGGAGTGAGCGGGGAGTGGGGACTTTGCGGGGGGAGGGCAGAGGGAGCAGGGTCACGGGGAGGGGCAGAGAGGACCGGGTGTGGGGGAGGGGTGGAGAGAAGTGGGGGGGGCAAAGAGGAGCAAGCAGCAGGTGTGGGGGAGGGGCCGAGAGAGGTGATTGGTGGGGAGGGGACAGAGAGGTGCAAGCAGCAGATGGTGGGGGACAGGTGGAGAGGTGAGAGAGTGGGGGAGGGGCAGAAAGGAGAGGGTGTGGAGGAGGGGCAGAGAGGAGCAAGTGAAAGGGAGGGGGCAGAGGGGTGCAAACAGCAGGTGGGGGGATGGGTGGAGAGGAGAAAGTGGGGGAGGGGCAGAGAGACAGAGCACATGCAACCATGAACACCATTAATTTTATTGTACTTGGAAGGGAAAAATGAAAATTGTTAACTTTTTTTCTCAAAATATGTTTAAAACAAAAATTAGTTCATTTTAAACCCTACAAAATGAAAATATGTTTGAAATTTGATTTATTTTTTACAATATAATAGTTAGTCCATTTTTCTACCACTCTGACTATTACTACTTTCTTACTGCTCACTCCTCCTTTTGTTCTACAGTAGTTCTTGGTCCAAGCACTGCTGACCTGGATTAGCTGTGTGTTCTATCTTCAGTTTTATTTCTTTTATCTAATACACTGCTGAAACCGGGGAACTACAGCCTCACCTCAGTCCCTGGATAAACCTCAAGGAATCCATTTTGAAGCACTTGCAGGAGAGGAAGATCAGGAACAGTCAGCATGGATTCCACAAGAACAAGTCATGCCTGACCAACCGATTGCCTTCTGTGATGAGATAACTGGCTCTGTGGATATGGGGAAAGCTGAGGACTTGATATATCTTGATTTTAGCAAATCTTTTGATACAGTCTCCCACAGTATTCTGCCAGCAAGTTAAAAAAGCATGGATTGGACGAATGGACTATAAGGTGGATAGAAAGCTGGCTAGATCATCGGGCTCAATGGGTAGTGATCAACGGCTCGTTCTCTAGTTGGCAGCTGGTATCAAGTGGAATGCACCCAGGGCTGGTCTTGGGTATGATTTTGTTCAGTATCTTCATTAATGATCTGGATGATGGAATGGATTGCACCCTGACAAAGTTTGCAGATGACACTAAGCTGGGGGGACAGGTAGATACACTGAAGGGGTGAGGATAGGGTCCAGAGTGACCTAGATAAATCGGAGGATTGGGGTAAAAGAAATCTGAGGTTCAACAAGGACAAGTGCAGAGTCCTGCACTTAGGACGGAAGAATCTGATGCACTGCTACAGGCTGGGGACCAACTGGCTAAGCAGCAGTTCTGCAGAAAAGAACCTGGGGATTATGGTGGATGAGAAGCTGGATATGAGTCAACAGTGTGCCCTTGTTGCCAACAAGACTAACAGCATATTGGGTTGCATTAGTAGGAGCATTGCCAGCAGATCAAGGGAAGTAGTTATTCCGCTGTATTGGACACTGCTGAGACCACATCTGGAATATTGCGTCCAGTTTTGGGCCCCCCACTCCTGAAAGGATGTGGACAAATTGGAGAGAGTCTAGTGGAGGGCAATGAAAATGATTAGGGGGCTGAGGCACATGACTCATGAGGAGAGGCTGAGGGAACGGCACTTATTCAGTCTGAAGAAGGGAAGAGTGAGGAAGGATTTGATAGCTGCCTTCAGCTATCTGAAGGGGGG
>NC_133779.1:23291099-23298154 GCF_003597395.2 Chelonoidis abingdonii | reverse complement strand
CCCCTCTATCTGTCCATCCCCATACACCCCCCATCTATCCATCCCTGTACACACCCCTCTATCTGTCCATCCCCATGCACCCCTCTGTCTATCCATTCCCTATCTATCTATCTATCCCCATCCACCCCTTCTATCTATCTATCTATCCCCCCTATCATTCCATCCCCATGCACCCCTCTGTCTATCCATCCCCCATCTATCTATCTATCCCCATCCACCCCCTCTATCTATCTATCATTCCATCCCCATGCACCCCCTGTCTGTCTGTCTATCTATCTATCTCCATACACACCCCTCTCTCTCTCTTTCTCACCTTCTCTCTCTCCCCCAGGCCAGACAGTTTGCGATGATGCCGATTCCCCATTGCTGCTGGAGCAGCGGCAGGCTGAGCTGAAGCACCGACGAGAGTCCTATGGGTGAGTGAGATGCCGGTGTGGGTTGGGTGTGAGATGCTGCCCATGGGAGCCAGCTGAGGTCACTCAATCCGGGGCAGACAAACCCCAGAAGCTGGTGGATATTCCATTACTTAGATTTACCGAACCAGCCCAAAACAGCCTCTGTATTACCTCACTGGCTACCCAGAAGTCCAAACAACACAGTTCCCTTAAAGTGCCCAACCTCAGGCCTCCACCCAGACATGCATGTCAGATGTGTTGATGATTGCTGAAAATCTTATCTCATCGTAGGAAAGAAAAGGTTCTTCCAATCTCAAAGGATCAGCCATACACCCAGGTCCAATTATAACTTAGATCTTACCCAAAATACACGCTACAGCCAATTCTTGTTAACTAAACTAAAATTTATTTAAAAAGAAAAGAGACAGAGTGTTGGTTGTAAGCTCAACATACAGACAGACTTGAATTCAATTCCTGAGGTTCAGGTACGTTGCAGAGATGAGTTTGTAGTTACCAAAAGTCCTTTGAGAAACAGTCCAGAGGTTATAGTCCAATGTCCGTATTCAGAGTGACTCCAGTCAGTGACTGGGGATCTCAGTCCTTCTGGCTTAAGGTTTCCCCCTCTAGAAACCCAAAGCAGATCTGACATGAAGCAGGATCATGTCCCAGGTTTTTATATGTTTTCAGCAGTGTTTTGGCATGAGAAAACAATAGCTCAACTTTCCTTCTCCTAAACATTATGGCAATTAGCACAGGATAATTTATCCATGAAACAGTTCAGATACATGTTACCACAACCTTCAAAAAGACCATAATACTATTTCACTCAAGTGTCTTCCTAAATATTAATACTCCTTTTTGGGTCTTTGAATCAAAGCCACAACAATAGACAATACACCGCAAGACCTGAGTACACAGATCCCCTTCTATCTCCATCAATGCCAGCTGCATTTCAAAGCTTTGTTCATTTGCGTATCTTCCTAACCAGTTCGGCCATGGGTCAGGTCAGTCTGTGAGGTAATTAACTCTTTCTGGCCCTGTCATGTTTCAGTGAAATCATAGAAACATAGAATCTCAGGGTTGGAAGGGACCTCAGGAGGGATCTAGTCCAACCCCCTGCTCAAAGCAGGACCAGATCCCAACTAAATCATCCCAGCCAGGGCTTTGTCAAGCCTGACCTTAAAAAGCTCTAAGGAAGGAGATTCCACCACCTCCCTAGGGAACCCATTCCAGTGCTTCACCTCCCTCCTAGGGAAATAGTGTTTCCTAATATCCAACCTCGTACACTCATAATGTCACAGGGGTCCCGGGGATGGAGGGGGTGGTAGGAACCACAGGACAGGTCATCCCGGGACTGTGGCTGAGGGATTGGCAGGGCAGCGACAGGCCAGGGCTAACGTCCCCTGCCATCTCTCCATGTCCAGATGGAAGGAATATGCCCCTGGACTGCCACGGTGCCTGGCGGTGGACAACATCATTGAGCTGGACTGTAACACCATGTACTCCTTTACCAAGAGCACCAACTTCCTGCTGCGCGGGGGGAACGCGTGAGTGCTGCTGCCCCATGGCCAGACCCGTTCCCAGCGCCTGCCCCTAGGCCTGCCCCTAGAAACTACCCCCAACCCTGTACAGTAACCCTAACACTGCACAACATCCTGTACAGTAACCCTAACCCTGTACACTAACCCTAACCCTGTACACTAACCCTAACCCTGTACACAACCCTGTACACTAACTCTGTACAGTAACTCTAACCCTGTACACAACCCTGTACACTAACCCTAACCCTGTACACAACCCCTAACCCTAACCCTGTACACTAACCCTAACCCTGTACACAACCCTGTACACTAACCCTAACCCTAACCCTGTACACAACCCTGTACAGTAACCCTGCCCCTGCACAGTAACCCTGCCCCTGTCCTGTGCCCCATCCATCTCCGCCCCATTCGAAGGGACAAGCCCGAACCCCCGGCCTGCTCCCACACGCTCGCTCTGCCCCACCCCTCCCCCAGGCAGGTGGAGCTGCGGCTGAAGGGTTTCCTGAGCTGCACCAACTCCTGGGCGAAGCTGGACGACATCAACAAGGTTTTCTGCTTCAACAAGACCCCGATCACAGGTAGGTGACCCCCCCCACCCCCACCCCCACCCTGAGCCCTGCTCGTCCCATCCCTGTGACCCCCCCCACCCCCACCCCCACCCTGAGCCCTGCTCGCCTGGACCCACCGGATCCCCCAAGCACAGAGCAGAGTGATTGGGACGAGTGTGACGCAAGCTGCTAGAGACCCCAGCGCTGCTTGTGCCAGGCCCTGCCCAGAGCCTCCCAACTGGGATCAGGGACCCCCCCCAGACCACACTCATGGACCCCCTTGTTCTGGCCGCTGCCCAGACCCCCACTGAGATCAGGCCACCTCATGCTGGACCATTAGCCCCGTTCTCCAGAGGGGGGAGGCCGTGGCCCCGAGAGACTCCAAAAGCTGCTCCAGGCACCCAGGGTAGGACTCAAACCCGGCTCCCTTGAGTCCCAGCCCGACATGTTAACCCTGTGGCTGCCCTGCCCGTGTCCCCCCAGAGTACGTGCGGGCGCACTGGCGAGAGGACACGTTCTTCGGGTACCAGTTCCTGAACGGGGTCCACCCAATGGTGATCCAGCGCTGCACAGAGCTTCCCTGCAATTTCCCTGTCACGCCAGCCATGGTGGCCTCCTCCCTGGGGGAGAGCAGCAGCCTGCAGGACGAGCTGGAGGTAAGTGGGGTGCCAGGGACACCCCTGGGGGGACTCGGCCATGGTCTGACCTCTCGGCTTGCATCCCGGTGTTGCTCCAGGCACAAGCAGCCACGGGTCAGAGGTGTCCAGCGGGCCCAATTCCAGAGCCAGTGGCTGCACTCGCACTGGCCACTCAGCTCCAGGGGCTAGACCCAGGGCACTGCTGTGGGGAAGCTCACAGCACTGACATCCCAGCTTTCCCCCATGCCCCGGGGTCCTCACTCTGCGCTCTTCTCTGCTCCCCCTGTGCCTTGCAGAAAGGGAACATCTTCCTCGCTGACTATAAAATCCTGGAGGGCATCCCGGCCAACACGATCAACGGCTACCAGCAGTACATCGCCGCACCCCTCTGCCTGCTGCACCTGCAGCCCTCCGGGGAGCTCGTCCCCATAGCCATTCAGGTAACAGCCCCCACACGCTGCCTGGTGGGCCCCCCATGCAGCCCCCATCCCTACACAGTCCCAGGGGTGGGCATTGCCATCTAAGGGACTGGTCTAGGAAGAGAACCCAGGAGTCCCGGCTCCCAGCCCCCCTGCTCTAACCCACCAGCCCCCACTCCCCTCCCAGAGCCAGGGAGAGAACCCAGGAGTCCTGGCTCCCAGCCCCCTCTGCTCTGACCCCACCAGTCCCCACTCCCCTCCCAGAGCCAGGGAGAGAACCCAGGAGTTCTGGCGCCCAGCTCCCCTGCTCTAACCCACCAGCCCCCACTCCCCTCCCAGAGCAGGGAGAGAACCCAAGAGTCCTGGCTTCCTAATCCCCCCACACCCTTCTGTGTGTACCTCCGTGTGTGTACACACCCCCCAGGTGTGTGTCTCCTCTTCCTAACACTGGATTTGCTGCACCATCATGTCCCCTCATCCTGGCGGCCGGGTCCCAGCCCCTGGGGGAGCAGCAGGATTCACAACCCCGGTCTGGGCCAACCTGCGGCCCCCCGGCCCTCCTGGGTCTTTCCCCCCGCAGCTCAGCCAGTGCCCAGGCCCCGACAGCCCCATCTTCCTGCCCAGCGACTCCGAGTGGGACTGGATCCTGGCCAAGACCTGGGTGCGCTACGCCGAGTTCCTGGTGCACGAGTCCGTCAGCCACCTGCTGCTCACCCACCTGATCGACGAGGCCTTCACCCTGGCCACCCTGCGCCAGCTGCCCATGTGCCACCCGCTCTTCAAGGTGAGAGAGGGGTCGGGCTGCCCCCCGCCAGCCAGCTGTGCCCAGATGTGCGGGAGAGAAGAGCCCAGCAGGGGGAGTGTGCCAGTCGGGCCCCACTGCCGGCATCCAACAGTGCCCAGCCACACGTGTGTGCCCGGTGGAGTGCGTGTGCCCGGCGTGCCAGGCTGGGCGTGCCCCACACTGGCTGCGCTCTACCCATCATGGTCCAGCACCTACTGAATGACAATGGAGAAGGAGCTTCTGCTGGCTCTTTGGACCCGGTCCTGGCCCCTCCCCAGATACATGCAGGGGTGGGGGTGAAGGGTGGCTGCCTGCTTGTCCTCACCCACCCCTGTGTCTCTTCCCCTCCCTAGCTGCTGCTACCCCACACCCGCTACACGTTGCACATCAACGTCGTGGGCAGGACCCTGCTACTCAGACGCGGAGGGAACATTGAAAAGGTGAGAGGACCCCACGGTCAGCAGCATTGGACCCAGCTCCCCTCTTAGAGCTGGGGAGAGAACCCAGGAGTACTGGCTCCCAGCCCTGTGCTATAACCCACCAGCCCTCACTCCCCTCCCAGGGCTAAGGAGAGAACCCAGGAGTCCTGGCTCCCAGCCCCCCCTGCTCTGACCCACCAGCCCCTACTCCCCTCTGTGAGCTGGGAGAGAACCCAGGAGTCCTGGCTCCCAGCCCCCCCTGCTCTGACCCACCAGCCCTCACTCCCCTCCCAGGGCTGGGGAGAGAACCCAGGAGTCCTGGCCCCCAGCTCCTCCTGCACTAAGCCCCACTCCAGTCCCAGAGCCGAGGAGAGAACCCGGGAGTCCTGGCTCCCAGCCCCCCCTGCTCTAACCCACTAAACCCCCAACTCCCCTCCAAGCTACCTACCTGGTATATACATCGCCTGTCCCGAGGAAATCCTTTTGGCCTCCGGAATAGGCAAATAGAAACTCAAAGCAACTGCGACAGTTCTAGAAAATTGGGCTGATCGAAAGCGATGAAGTGAGAGATAGCAACATAAACATTGTGGCAGGGAAACATCAATCCCATCGCACAAGATAACTGGTGCGAGAGATGAGAGGGGGTTGACTGCCAAAGATCTGGGAATATCATTGGGGTTGTGAACAGCCATGACCAGAGGCGAGCAGGGTTAGAAGGGAGCCTTTCCGTAGAGGAAGAAAGTTGCTATAATTAATATAGACCTGAAGCAATTGAAGCCCTGCGCAGTTCACCGTGAAAAAACCCCTCTTCAATCAGAAGGGCTAGGGAGTTTGAAGCAGAGTATAGTTGATTGGCAATAAACATTGTGAGAGTCGGAGCAGGGGTAGGATGTGTTAGCAGAGAAACAGTTTGGAAGCATTGAGCAAGAGCAAGGTGTGAGCAGAGAGGATTGTTGTGGAAGCAGAGGGATATGGTGTCGGAAGCAGAGAACTAGTTGAAGGAGCGGCGAGGGATAGTGTGGACAGCAGCAGAGGGATTGCGTGGGGAACGTTGAAGGTCGGAAGCAGAAGGATTGGCGTCAGAGCAGAGCAAGCAGTTTGCAAGAGTCGGAAGAGAGAATGGTGCTCCAGGCGAAGACAGTTTGAAGCGTCGACAGAAGAGGATTGGCCGGAGCAAGACATATGGAGAGTCGGAGCAGAAGGATGGCGTCGGAGCAGAGAACAGTTTTAAGGAGTCGAGCAGAGCAGGCGTCGGTTGGGAGAAGAACAGTTTAAAAAGTCGACAGAAGAGATGGTGTCAGCAGCAGAGAAACATGTGGAGCATCGGTTACAGAAGGATGGTGTCGAGCAAAACAGTTGGAGCATCAGCAAAGATGGTGTGGAGCAGTAGAACATTGGGACACGGCAGCAAGAGGATTGCGTCGGACCCCAAAACATGTTTGAAGGAAGCAGAGAAAGTTTGAAATGCTGTGGTTGGTCTAATGAAGTCCAAGACCCGGTAAAGGCACCTGCTTGGAGAGGAGGCCAAGAACCACCACAACTGAAGACAGGGAGAGAATAGCCAGGAAGTACCTCATCAAGTTTACCACCATCTCCAGGCCCTCCCTCTCCACTTCCCTCCTCTAGGACACTATGATGCATTAATCATTCTCAAATCAGGCAATAAATGCTCCCTGACCACCACCTCCAAAAAAGAGCACAGACCCATCATAATGTGCCGGCCATTGCACATCCCATGAATATGAGACAACAATGCACGCACTTGTGAAAAAGAAATACATTCTAGGCCAAATTACAGAACTGTGTAAAACCTGAAATCGTGGTCTGTCCCTGGTGAGACCTAGTGAATAACTGGGGCAATCACACTAGGAAGATGCCAATATGGAAAGTCGGTAACGAACAACAAAACAAGACAAAAGGGTCGAAACCCTGATTCTAGAGCCATTAATAAAAACACTGCACATTAGTCCTGAGAGAAGTTCGAAAAAGAGGACCTATTAGTCTTCAATAGTGAGAAACGTGAGGCATGATCAATTGGGTTCTCTGCCTGCGAAGCAGGACAAAAAAGTAATGAAACTGGGTTATTAGTCCAAAGAAAATAGAGGGGGAATTTATAGCTGCCTTCACTACTAAGTGGTCCAAAGAGGATGACTTGGCGTTCTCCTGTGGCAGAGACAGAACAAGTGAACAATGGCCAAGTGCAGTTTGGAGTCCTATCGTTGGAATTTTGAAACATTATTCACTGAGGGGGGGTTAAGCGCTGGAATGTTCCCTAGGATGGTGATTCTCCTTCTTAGAGTTTAAGGCCGGC
>NC_133779.1:23228850-23290829 GCF_003597395.2 Chelonoidis abingdonii | reverse complement strand
CACGCTGGGATGCCGCCAGGAAGGGTCATGACGCTCGCGTCTTCAGGAACACTACTCGTTTAAAACGGCTGCAGCAAGGGATTACTCAGACCAGTAACAATAACCGTTGGGAATGTTCACAAATATATGGCCTATGTTATCCTGGGGGACCCAGCTACCCTTTGATGCCATGGCTCATGAAGCCATAAACACAGGCAGCTGGACAGCTGGTCAGGAGCTGTCAACTACAGGCTGAACAAGTGCAGGATGGTGGCTAGACATGTGCCATTTGCTGTTTAAAGGAACGCTGGATATCATTAAACTTTACTCGCTCAGAACTCAGTGCCAACAATCTCCGTTTGTTATTGCTGCTTGCTGGTCTCCACTCTTTGTGAGAGTAGGGGGAGACCTTTTTTGTGGGTGGGAGCTGAGGCAAAATCACTGGCCGCTGAGTTACGAGCAGCTCAAGAACCTTAGGCGGAGGAGGACGAGAAGCACCACGCTCGAGTTGAGACCGCCCAAGCCGTAGTTTTGGCTCGCGAGGGGAGTGGAGAGAACCCAGGAGTCCTGGCTCCCAGCCCCCCCTGCTCTGACCCACCAGCCCCTACTCCCCTCTGTGAGCTGGGAGAGAACCCAGGAGTCCTGGCTCCCAGCCCCCCCTGCTCTGACCCACCAGCCCTCACTCCCCTCCAAGAGCTGAGCAGAGAACCCAGGAGTCCTGGCTCCCAGCCCCCCCTGCTCTGACCCACCAGCCCTCACTCCCCTCCCAGGGCTGGGGAGAGAACCCAGGAGTCCTGGCCCCCAGCTCCTCCTGCACTAAGCCCCACTCCAGTCCCAGAGCCGAGGAGAGAACCCGGGAGTCCTGGCTCCCAGCCCCCCCTGCTCTAACCCACTAAACCCCACTCCCCTCCCAGAGCCACCTACTTGGGTATAAAATGCGCCTGTCGCCCGAGGTACCGGCCTCCCCTGGAATAGGCAGAATTAGAACTCAAAGCAACTGCGACAGTTCAGAAAATTGGGCTGAAATCGACAAGCTGAAATTGAGTGAAGAGAATTGCAACATACAGCACTGTGGCAGGAAAACATCAATGCCCATCTGCACAATGGGACATAACTGGCTGCAGGAGAGGAGAGAGGGGGGTTGTACTGCTCAAAAAGATCTGGGAGATACATTGGGGTCTGTGATACAGCATGACCAGAGGGCAGCAGGAGAGGGTTAGAAGGGAGCCTAATTCCCTGTAGAGGGAAGAAAGTTTGCTATAGATTAATTAGAGCACCTGAAGTCAATTAGAGCACCTGCAGTCAGTCACCTGATAAAAACCCCTGCTTCAATCAGACAGGGTGGGAGTTGAAGCAGAGAGGATTGATGTTGGAGCAGATAACAGTTTGGAGGAGTCGGAGCAGAGAGGATTGGTGTCGAGCAGAGAACAGTTTGGAGCAGTTGGAGCAAAGAGGATTGGTGTGGAGCAGAGAGGATTGGTGTTGGAGCAGAGAGGAATTGGTGTCGGAGCAGAGAACAGTTTGAAGGAGTCGGAGCAGAGAGGATTGGTGTGGAACAGTCAGAGCAGAGAGGATTGGCGTCAGAGCAGAGAACAGTTTGAAGGAGTCGGAGAAGAGAGGATTGGCGTCAGAGCAGAGAACAGTTTGAAGGAGTCGGGAAGAGAGGAATTGGGTCAGGCGAGACAGTTTGAGCGTCGAGCAGAGAGGATTGGCGTCGGAGAGACAGTATGAGAGTCGGAGCAGAGGGATGGCGTCGGAGCAGGAACGTTATGGAGAAGTCAGAGAGCAGAGAGATTGGTGTAGACAGAGACGTTTGGAGCAGTCGGGCAGAGAGATTGGATGGTCCGGAGCAGGAACAGGTTTGGAGCGTGGGCAGAGGAGGATTGGTGTCGGGCAGAAGAACGTTGGCAAGTGGCGAGAGGATTGGACGTCGGAAGAGGAACATTTGAGAAGCAGGAAGTTTGGAGAGGTGCTGGTGCGTGGGCTAGAGTTCCCAAGACCCCTGGTAAGGGGCTGGCTTGTGAGGGAGGCGAAGCCCACAAGTGAAGGAGGAGAGGAGTAGCACAGGGAAGAACCGTAAGTTCAAGTGGTTTCCCTCCCCCAGGAGCCTCCCTCTCCCATCATTCTCTGGACTAGTTAGGGAGCAGTTAATTCCAATTAGGGGCAAGACATGCTCTGACACCACCCCCAAAGAGAGAGACACGAGACACATCTAATAGTAGCCCGACATTTGGACAGGTCCAGTGGAATATGGAAACATGCACTGCAGCTGGAAAAGCTATTCTCTAGGCAATTAACGGATGTCGTGTGTAAAATGAGAGGTCGTGTTGATCTGGCCTGGTGAGCCTTGCTGGACTGGGGGAAATCACTTTTAGGCAGATTGTGGCCAAATTGAGAAGAAGAGAGGTTGGAAAAGAAAACAACAAGATCAAGGTTTCGAACCTGATCTTGAGGCAGGTTAAAAACTGGGACATTTTCTGAGAAGTTCGAGAGAGGGACCTGTAGTCTTCAACTATGTTGAGGCTGTTGGGCTGGAATCTTGTTTTGTCCTGCCGAGGCGTAAGAGTAATGAGGAACTGGGGTTATTTAGTCTGCGAAGAGAGTGAGGGGGGATTTGATAGCTGCCTTCAACTACCTGAAGGGGGTTCCAAAGAGGATGGAGCTTGGCTGTTCTCAGTGGTGGCAGATGACAGAACAAGGAGCAATGGTCTCAAGTTGCAGTGGGGGAGGTCTACGTTGGATATTTGGAAACATTATTTCACTAGGGGGGTGGTGAAGCGCTGGAATGGGTTCCCTAGGGAGGTGGTGGAATCTCCTTCCTTAGAGGTTTTTAAGGCCTGGCTTGACAAAGCCCTGGCTGGGATGATTTAGTTTGGGTTGGTCCTGCTTTGAGCAGGGGGTTGGCCTAGATACCACCTGAGGTCTCTTCCAACCCTAATCTTCTATGATTCTAATGGGCTAAATGAAGTAATGGGCTTAATCTACAACAAGGGAGATTTACGTTAAATATTAGGAAAAGCTTTCTCTCTCTAAAGATAGTTAACTCTGGAGCAGGCATGCAAGGGAGGATGTGGAATCTCCGTCCTTGGAGGTTTCTTAGAACTGGTTGGACAAACATCGTTCAGGCATGGTCTAGGTTGACTTGGTCCTCCCTCGGCGCGGTGGGGGTGGACTCGGTGATCTCTCAGGGTCCCTTCCAGCCCTACGACTGTACGTTTCTGTGAAAACACGGGTGTTAGGAGCGATCGGTCATTTTGGGGTACAATGCAAAGTGAAACATGGGGGAGGCATATTTGTCATGGGGTGTATGTCCGTCATCATGTTCTGCTGAAGTAGATCATGGCGGTATTTCATTCTAACCTGCCCCCCGGCCCGGTGGCTCAGAGGTTGAAGGCTCTGTCTCTGGTCGCTTCCCAGGGCATGGGCTCGGGGCTCGAGGGGACCAAGGTGCTGATGGCCAAGGGCATGTCCTGTCTGACGTACGCCTCCCTCTGCTTACCTGATGACATCCAAGAGCGTGGGGTTGACTGCATCCCCAACTACTACTACAGGGATGATGGGCTGAAGATCTGGTCGGCCATTGAGAGGTAAGGAGCCAGGGCAGAGGGTGGCAAGGAAGCAAGTGGCATGTGGAAAATTCCCACTGGCCCGAGTTGCTTGGAAACACGACTTTCCTGCCATGTAAAGAATTCTGAGTTAAAAAAAACCTGGAATTTCCTAAAGGGCAATTTTTGAAAAACACCTGCCCCCACACACCCAGCTACATTGCATGAATTCTCCTTGAGCCACTCGTGAATCACACAGAGAAGGCCACTGGCTAGTACTCACCAGCCGTGCACACCAGGACTATACCACCTTGCCCTGGTCAGAAGCCTGGCGAGTTTCACTTTTTTACCCAGTCCTCCCCTCCCTCAATGTGGAGCGGACACGCACCAGTCTTTGTACCTGAGCTGAGATTTCCTGAGCACTTCAACCAAACCAAAATGTTTTAGGTAAAATATCAAACAGGTTTATTGACCACAGAAAGATAGATTGTTTTAGTGATTATACATGGTAGGCATAAGAGGTTAGAGACAGTTACCGAAGAAAACAAAAGGTCAACGCACAGTCTAAATCTTATTGCACTAGGCAGCATTTTTATCAAGCAATTTTCTCAGCCCACTGGATGTTTACAGTTCTTCATACACAGGCTTCTGCCTGGAGCTTGGGACCAGTCTCCTCAGTTAAAGTTTTCGTCTTCCCAGCATCCTTGTTGCTTCCAGCTTAGGTGAGGGAGGAGAGAGGCCAAGGAATGAGACCACTGTCCCTTATTTTATACCTCAGTCCATGTGTCTAGAAGACACTTGCCCAGACATGTCCTGGTGCGCTTTGCTGAGTCACTGGGTTGAACAATCCCCCTGGTGGGTCTTGTGCAACTGCGTCAGAGAGTGGAACAGTCCCCGTTGTGTGGCTCATTGAATTATAAATCCACTGATTACAACTCCCCTGCTTTTTAATGGTCATTGAACACCCTCCTGGGTGGGGTGGGGAGAAGTTCTTTGTACGTCACTAGCAAATTTATAGCCTATTTCAGTAACAACCATGAAGCAAAATCTCATAACTTCATACACACTAACGATATGCATATTTGGAAAGAACAACGGGTTTCAGCAGGTCAAGACCTTTCATATGATATCTTACATGACATGCTTTGTATGAAATATCACAACTATGTATGAATGATGAGTATGGGTTTTACAGGGAGTTATTTTGAGGTACAGTGTGTCACAGATTCTATTCCTGATACCTGGAGGTTCCCTGGTAACAAGGCAACGTGGTGCACTAAAAAATTAACCCTACCACAATGGAAAAGTCAACCACCATCAAATATTGATGCCTGGCTTGGTGATCTGGCTGATCACACAGCTAACGAATGGCTGGGATTGCGGAGAAAGGGAATGCATGAAAAATTCAAAGCAATTTGGGCTGATTTATTAGAGGTCTATGATCAATGTAGACACTGAATATAGATATGTCACATCTGCTCCCCTGCCTTTATCCTAACCCCCGTTACTTAGTTTGTGTGGTAGATTGGTTGGCATTGAAAAAATGAATGAAAATTTGTAAATACACAACAATGGAAAGAAAAAGTCAAATTTTTAGCAAGTTTGCCCCAAACCAAATTCCGGGGAAAGGTCTCACTGGGGGTGAATGGAAACATTTGGTTTCAGTCAAGCCAAGACATTTTGTGCCAGTGGCGACTCTTGTTTAACGTGTTTAACTTCCACAAGAGCAAGTCCGATTTGAAATGAAAAGTTCAGCTCTGCCGTAAACGTGATCCAGGATCACCTGAAGGTCAGGCCGGCGGCTTAGCCACCAGGCCATGCTGCCACAGCTAGGAAGGGGTGAAGTGAAGGGGACACTAGGTACTGGCAAAGGTGCATGGTACCACTGGGCTGTTTGATGTTGCTAGCTGAGTGACACTGGTGAGTGATGTGGCCTGCACTGACCCATCCAGGCTGACACATCTCTGCTCTTTCCAGCTTCGTCTCCGGTATCGTCAGACACTATTACCGCAGTGACGCCCATGTGCTGGCCGACTGCGAGCTGCAGGCCTGGGCAGACGAGATCTTCCATGAAGGCTTCCTGGGGAACGAGGCTTCCGGTAGGGGCCATGTGAACCCAGAGCTCTGTAGCCGCTGGTCACCAGGCTCCATACGGGAGCCACTGCAGGGCATCTCTGGACTGCATGATTCACGAGGCCAAATGACTGTCAGCCAGACCCCAGCTGGTGTCAATGGGCGTCTCTCTATTGGAGTCAATCGGGGCAGACCCCAGCTCGTATCAAGTGGCCCTGCAGGCAGGGGTCATGACCCCCGTCCGGGGGTCAAGGTATCCAACCCTATAGGGACAGGGTGGCCTGGATCACGGCGGTGGGACGGGGCCATGAGGTGACTGGGAACAGCCCCATCATGAGAACGGGCAAGGTGGGGAGATGGCACGTGGCCAAGCTGAGGCCTGGAGCAGTGGAGTGGGGCAGGGCCGGGCCGGGTCAGTGATGCCCGTTCTCCATCCCGCAGGCCTCCCCTCATCCCTGCAGAGCATCCCTGAGCTCATCAAATACCTGACCATGTGGATCTACTGCTGCTCGGCCCGGCACGCCGCCCTCAACAACGGGCAGGTAGGGAGAGGCCAGCCTGGGTGCTCGGGGCCCCATTCCCTGCCCCCCATGGGACCCTGGGGTCCTGCCACCAACACCCCCACCCTGCACCCCACCCCCATGCGGTCATGGAGTCCAGCCACCGACACCTCCACCCTGCACCCCCCCCACAGGGCCCTGGGTCCTGCCACTGACACCCCCCTATGGGACCCTGGAGTCCAGCCACCACCACCACCCCTGCCCTGCCCCCCACAGCACCCTGGGGTCCAGCCGCTGACATCCCCACCCTGCACCCAACATGGGTCCCTAGTGTCCAGCAAACGACACATCCACCCTGCACCCCACCCCACTGACACCCCAATCCCCAGGACCTTGCTCTAGTAGCCAATCCCCCACCCAGCACCCAACCCTACTGAGACCCAGGACACCTCCAAACCTTGCCCCAGCCCCCTGGACTCCCTACTGCCACACTCAGCACCCCCGACCTCCACCTTGACCCTCCAAACCATTGCTCATGGCTGAGACACTGACCAAGCCCCAGATGCCTAGCTCCCTTGGCTGAGCCAGACCTTCCCTGGGCAAGGTGATGAGGGGGTCCGTGGCTGGGCTGGGGGGCGGTCCCCAGCTGGGCTGGGGGGCGGTCCCCAGCTGGGCTGACTGTGGGGATCTCTCTGGGCCGCAGTACGACCTTGGCGCTTGGATGCCCAACTTCCCGTCCTCCATGAGGAACCCCCCACCCCAGGCCAAGGGCACCTCCTCCCTGGAGAGCTACCTGGACACCATCCCAGAGGTCAACACCACCAGCCTCGCCATTTTCGTCCTCTGGAACATCTGCTGCGAGCCAGGGGACTCGGTGAGAACATGAGCACGAGGGGGCGCTGTGGGGCAGGGACCAGGGCAGGAGCTCAGCAGGGGGCGCTCTTCCCTGGCAGGGGTCTGGCCCCAGGGTGGCACTAGGGGGCGCTGTGGGGCAGGGACCAGGGCAGGAGCTCAGCAGGGGGCGCTCTCCCCTGGCAGGGGGCTGGCCCCAGGGTGGCACTGGGGGTGCTGTGGGCAGGGAGCGGGGCGGGGGGCTCAGCAGGGGGCGCTCTCCCCTGGCAGGCAGTGCTGGCCCCAGGACGGCGCTAGGGGGACTGGGCTGCAGGTGTCTGTTGAATGAGCCGTTGCACTGATTTCTCCATCCCCTCCTTTGTGATAGCAGTAAAGGACCCGTTGACATTTCACATGAGCTGGGGGATGAACCAGGGTGTCCTGGCCCAGCTGCACTTTGAGGGATGCCCTGGGCATCCCCCAAACTGGCTGCAGGATTCTCCTTCCCTCCCTGGCCTGAACTTTTCCCAGTGTTGCTACACAGCTGTTAAACACCTGCCCCATTCTCTAGGGCACATGCAGGGTCCCTGTGTAAACAGCTGCCCTGCCCCAGAGGTGGCTGCATCTCAGCCCCAGGTGAGGGGTCCCTGAGTAACCGGCCATCTCGCCCCAGAGGTGGCCACATCTCAGGCTCGGGTGATGAAGCCCTTTCGTGCTGTCCCTCACCACTCTTCCGTTCCCTTGCAGAGATCCCTGGGCACATACCCCGACGAGCACTTCACGGAGGAGGAGCCCAAGCAGCTGATCAAGGCCTTCCAGGGGCGCCTGGCCCAGATCTCCCAGGGGATCCAAGAGAGGAACAAATCCCTGCCCATCCCCTACCGCTACCTGGATCCCTGCCAAATCGAGAACAGCACGTCCATCTGAGCCCGACCAGCGAGCCCCAGGGACGGGCCCCATGCAGCTGCTGGCAACGCTGTCCCTGCGATCCTGTCCGGGGTCAATAAACCACAGACTAGTTCCACTCTGAATGGCTGATTCTGTGTAGTGGGGTACAGCACGAGGGGCTGGGAGCCAGGACTTCTGGGTTCTCTCCCCGGCACTGGGAGGGGAGTGGGGGCTGGTAGTTGGAGCAGGCGGGCTGGGAGCCAGGACTCCTGGGTTCTCTCCCTGGCTCTGGGAAGGGAGTGGGGGCTGGTGCTTAGAGCAGGGGGGCTGGGAGCCAGGACTCCTGAATTCTATTGTCCATAAGGAATAGGGATAAGTCTCCTGTACTCACTGTGCCTCAGTTTACCCCTCATCAAAAGGCGATGATATCGCCAAGCTCCTCCGTGGGAGCTAAGATTAGCCTGGGGAAGGGCCAGGTTCTAACCTGGGTCAGACTCGGGGTCAGCCCCAAGTGGCGAGAACAGATCCCTCCCAGGGAAGGACACACCTTGAAGTCTCTAGCCTGACCCTTTATTTACATGGTCACATACAGGTTTTAATGACTCCAGTCACGAGGTGTCTTGTTCATCTCCTCCCCTGCCCTTCCCCCGCCACCCCGCCCGCTTCCCTCCCCCCAAGAAACACCCAAAAGTTATTGCAAAAAAAAAAAAGTACAGTTTGTACACAAGTCTATGAAAAATGATAGACAATCAGATTCACAGACCGGGCGGCCGCCGCCTCCTGCACAGCTATGAGCATCCCAGGCCTTTAAGACATGGCTGATCACAGGCCATCCCTTTAAGAACATGTTTTTTTGGTCTACAGACAAATATTTGCCAAGAACATCAAGTGTCATCAGAAATACAGGTTACAGGACGATGGCCTCTCACTGGCCACCCCTTTAAGAGATGGAGGCTCACATGCCATCCCTTTAAGAAACTTATTTTTCGGTCTACAGATAAATATTTACCAAGTGTCATCAGAAATGCAAGTTAGAGAAAGATGGCCATTCACAGGCCATCCCTTTAAGAGATGGCTGCTCACAGCCCCACCCCCGCCAAGGAAAAAAATATTTTGTCTGCAGACAAATATCTTCCAAGTAAATCAAACCATCACGAAAAATGTAGCAGAGAAAAAAGTGGCCACCCCTTCAAGGAAAAACAACTACAGATTCAAAAATGACCATCCCTTTAAGAAATATTTTTTCCCCCACAGCCATATCCTGACCACCACTAGTTCTGATACTATGGCCCATCACAGGCCATCCCTTTAAGATTTCGTTTTGTCTGCAGAGTCTCCAAGTCTATCAATGACCACCTGAAACACAGGTCGGGCAGCTGGTCCAAAGGCCATCCCTTTAAGAGGTTTTGCTGTCTGCAGACAAATATTGGCCATTACCTATGGCTGACTGGTGGCCACCCTTTTAAGAAATAGTTCCCACTGCAAATAAATATTGAGCGAGTACAATGGCCGCTTGGTCTGTATGAGTTTTATGGGAGGGGAGTTTGTTGTTGGGTTGGGGGTGGGTGTTTGTCTGCAGATCAATATTGACCAAGTCTGTCGAGCAATGACAAAAAGCCACATGAAAAAACCAAGCCAATCAGTCTCTAGCCATTTGTCAGCTGGCATTATTATCACCGGATCCTTGGACCTCAAGGTCGGGCATATTACGATTATTTTGGGGGCCAGTTTTTCACATATTGTGGCTCACTGACAATCTGGGCGGGGTATGACCCTGCCAAGGGGAAACCTGATCACAGGGTGTTGGCACTGCCAACAATTTCACAACAACCGCGGGGGCATTACTGTGGCGGCCGGCTATTTCACTCAAGCAACCAACAAACAGCAGGGAGAAAAGTCATCCTGGCTAAAGATTCGGCATGGCTGAGAACGCCGAAGACTTGCTATTCCAAGCAAAAAAACAATTGCGGCAGGTGGTGGAGCCACATGCGTGTAGCCTCCATGGCCGGGGGCTGGAACCAAATGCAGGACCTCCAGCTCCACAGAGCAGCTGTGTTAGCAGGGAGTTAGTGGAACGTTGTTCCTATCGCTATCCCTAGAGGGAACTAATTTTCCGGCACCCAGATTAATATATATCTGTATTAGAAAACAAACCCTGAAAGCCCACTTTACTCATCCCAAAAAAAGAGCAAAAAAATATTTGTTCATAGATTCCAAGGCCCACCAGGTCATTTTGCTCCGGTAGTTAGACCTCCAGGAGAACACAGGCCAAAGACCTCCCCCAAAATAATCCCTTTTTGTGCTAGGTAAGCTCTTTAAAAACAAAAAACCCACACCCAATCTTGACTGAAAACTTGCCCAGAATGGAGTATTCCCCCACACACACACACAACACTCGAGAACTTGTCCCAACAGTCTGTCCCCTTTAAATTCAGACCACTACCTCTAAGAGCAAAGGTCTGATCCTTTTCTGCACCTGGGGATTACCATGGAGGAGAAGCTGGATGTGAGTCAGCGGTGTGCCCTTTGCCAAGAAGGCCAACGGCATATTGGCCTGCATTCCTAGGAGCATTGCCAGCAGATCGAGAGAATGACGTGATCATTCCCCTCTATTTGGCACTGGTGAGGCCACCCCCTGGAGTGCTGCGTCCAGTTTTGGGCCCCACACTACAAGAAGGATGTGGACAAATTGGAGAAAGTCCAGCGGAGGACAACAAAAATGATCAGGGGGCTGGAGCACATGACTTATGAGGAGAGGCTGAGGGAACTGAGATTGTTTAGTCTGCAGAAGAGAAGAGTGAGGGAGATTTGATAGCTGCTTTCAACTACTTGAAAGGGGGTTACAAAGAGGATGGAGCTTGGGCTGGTCTCAATGGTGGCAGATGATAGAACAAGGAGTGATGGTCTCAAGTTGCAGTGGGGGAGGTCTATTAGGAAACACTATTTCCCCAGGAGGGTGGTGAAGCACTGGAATGGGTTCCCTAGGGAGGGGGTGAAAACTCCTTCCTTAGAGGTTTTTACGGGCCGGCTTGACAAAGCCCTGGCTGGGGTGATTTAGTTGCGGGGGGGCCTGCCTTGAGCAGGGGGTTGGACTAGATTCCTCCTGAGGTCCCTTCCAACCCTGATCTTCTGTGATTCAATTCTATGATGATGCAACTGGGTGCTGACTGACGTCAGGTGGTCAGCTGTGCGTACTGCGTGTGCGTGAGATTTTTGTGCCTGTTTTTTTTTTAACCCGTGAAACACCAGGTGGGCAAAGAAAGGTCCAGTTGGGGCTGGGACTACGTGCCCCAGGAGAGCTGCTCTGCCATGATTCCCCCACTTTCCTCTTGGGCACCGTTCGCATGTTGCATGAGGAGACAATCATGGGTGGGTCCGATGGGCACGTCCTGGAGCAAGGTCTGTGGTTTTAGCCCCCTGCCGGGGGAGGAGCGCTGCCCAGGTCCACGCTGGTGACTGAAACTCAATCCACGAGGAGACGGTAGAGTTCAGGGTTAACGAGTGGATCCAGCCCTGGCTCCAGACAGATTCACTCCCAACCCACTTGTCTCAATCGCCTTCTCCCATCCTCAGCCAGCCAGTCCCCACCCTGGGGCCAGAGGGGAGCCAGTGCCCCCTAGAGGGGATAGGCCCCTGCCCCCCTGAGCCAGCCAGTCTCCGCCCTGAGGCCAGGTGGGAGCCGGCACCCCCTAGAGTGGAGAGGTCCCTGCCCCATTCCCTGCTCCTAAGCTATCCAGTCCCTGCCCTGGGACTGGATGGGAGCTGGTGCCCCCTAGAGGGGACAGGCTCCTACCCCATTCCCTGCCCCCCTGAGCCAGCCAGGACCTCCAGCCCCCCAAAAATATCTGTTAGCGGGGAGGGAGCTCCCCTCGCTGCCCCTAGAGGGAGCTAATCCCCCAGCACTCTGCCAGCAAACTGCGGTAACCCCATGGGGGCATCGCTGCATTCCCCCCTCTTGTCTGTCCGGGGTTCTCTGCAGAAAGCAATTAGGGTATGAACCAATCACCACCCATCCCCATCTCCTCGCAGTGGTACAGTCTGAATCTCTGAAAAAAGGGAGGAGAACGGCAGGTCCCAGGGGACGCTGCCCATTACCAAATGAACGTGAATTCCCAGGTTGGCTGAAGTCCCATGATGCACCTGGGGTCCTTGGTTGGAGGTGAACGGCAGATCCCAGGTTGGCCAAAGTCCCATAATGCACCTGGCTTTGTAGTAGGAGGTGCATGGAAATTCCAGGTGGGCCGAAGTCCCATAATGCGCCTGGATCTTCAGCTACAAAGCCAACAGTCCCACAATGCACCTGGGGAGGTGGGACCAGCGCACAAAAAGATGAGTCCATTTCTGGTGACCGGCACGAGTTGCCCACCCGGCCCAGCCCATCTTCCTTCCACAGGGCATGGTGGGGGAGCAATTTGAGTCTGCCCCACCGAGACTGGCCGGGAAGTGTCAGGTGCTGTTGCCCACAGATCTGGATGCGGGGGGAAGGGGAGGAAGAATCAGTCACATCAGAGCCACTTGGTTTCCCCCAACTCCCCACAACCCGATCCCACTTTTATTGGGGAGGCACTCTAGGCCACATCTCTATGGCGAGGGAGAGCTGGAGGACCTTCAATGCAATAGAACCCTAGAGTAACCTTTGGGCCCACTGCAGCCATAGAGCTTGGGCAATGGGCAGTAGGGTGGGCAGAGTAGCTCGAGGTAGGTGGCTGCTCTGGGCCCCATCTCTATGGTTAAGGAGAGTTGGAGGACTCTAACTGGAATAGAGTGTTGGGGTGACCTCGGTGGGGGCAACCTGTAGGCCACCCACAACCATAGAGCTTGGGCCAGGGCAATGGGCAGTAGGGTGGGTAGAGTAGCTCGAGGTAGTGGCTGCTCTGGGCCCCATCTCTATGGTTAAGGAGAGTTGGAGGACTCTAACTGGAATAGAGTGTTGGGGTGACCTCGGTGGGGGCAACCTGTAGGCCACCCACAACCATAGAGCTTGGGCCAGGGCAATGGGCAGTAGGGTGGGTAGAGTAGCTCGAGGTAGTGGCTGCTCTGGGCCCCATCTCTGGTTAAGGAGAGTTGGAGGATTCTAACTGGAATAGAGTGTTGGGGTGATCTCGGTGGGGGCAACCCGTAGGCCACCCACAACCACAGAGCAGAGCAGCTCATGGACAGAGCCGTGCTACCGTCTCGGGCATTCTAGCCCCGTCTCTATGGTCCTTGGGAGAGGGGACAGAACCAGGCTCCCGGAGGGGGCTCTGTGATCAGGGCAGGATGGGGGGTTGCTGGAGGGGAACTTCGGAGGGAAGGTGAAGGGGAACAATATGGTGGAGTTATACAAATGATCTGGTGCATATTAATCAAATATGTAAATGAGAGCAGTGCTTATTTGCATAGACCTGTGGTTTCCAGACCTAGCTGAGGTGGGGGTCGGGGGTTAGGGATTTGCTCCCGGGGAAAGAGGAGATGCTAAGAACTGCCGGTTGCCACAGATGGAGTGTCTAAGGGGGAGGAGCCCAGGGCAGCCCCACCTTTCTGGAGGTGGGGTCAGGAGGGGCATGGCAGATGCCTCTGGCTCCCAGCATGGCTTGGCCTTGCCGAGGTGCTTCTGGGGATGACTTTATCCATGGGCGGGGGCGGTTCAGAACCTTATCGCAGTTCCCCTGTCCCGGCCTTACCTCTGCCCAGCCCGGCCTCCCGCTCGCTGGCATCCCTCGCTACTTGTTCTGCCGGGCTTTCTCCAACTTCTTCCGCCGGTCCGCGGGGATCTCATCCAGGCTGATGCCGTGGTTACTCGCCCTAAAGGAGCAAGGCAGAGTGAGTCCTGGCTCCCAGCCCCCCCGCTCTAACCCACCAGCCCCCACTCCCCTCCCAGAGCTGGGGAGAGAACCCAGGAGTCCTGGCTCCCAGCCCCCCCTGCTCTGACCCACCAGCCCCCACTCCCCTCCCAGAGCTGGGGAGAGAACCCAGGAGTCCTAGCTCCCAGCCCCCTCTCCATTTCTTTCCAGGAATCCCCTCCCACCTCCCTCAAGGCCCTGGCTGCCCCACCCCTCTCCCCTCAGGTCCCCTCTCAGGGTGGCCTCAGGGCCCAGGCATGGATGGTGGCCACCCACCCCATCCCACCCTTCCCCTCCCATCCCCCCGTGGAGCTCAGAGGGGGCTCCAGACCCATGATGTTCTTACCCCGGCTGCAGATCGGGGGGCGTGGGGATGGGTTTGTTGAATCCGTCTCGTCCCACCAGCCAGTATGTGTCTTCCACACCTTTGCCCTACGGCAAAGCCAAGAGAAAGAGACTGAGCACAGAGCTGGAGTGGAGGGGACTGCGGGTAGGGAGTGAGGGGCACTGGCAGAGCTAGGGAGGCAGGGCTGGGCTAGCAGGGGCTGCGGGTCAGGAGTGAGGAGCACCAGCAGAGCTAGGGGGCAGGCCTGGGCTAGCAGGGGCTGTGGGTCGGAAGTGAGGGGCATCAGCTGGGCTGGGGGGGCAGGGCTGGGCTAGCAGGGGCTGTGGGTCAGGAGTGAGGGGCACCAGCAGAGCTGGGGGGGGCAGGGCTGGGCTAGCAGGGGCTGCGGGTCGGGAGTGAGGGGCACCGGCAGAGCTGAGGGGCAGGGCTGGGCTAGCAGGGGCTGCGGGTCGGGAGTGAGGGGCACCGGCAGAGCTGGGGGGCAGGGCTGGGCTAGCAGGAGCTGCGGGTTGGGAGTGAGGGGCACCATTACCTTGAGCTCTGTCTTGCCCCGAATGTCCAGTTTGAATCCCTCCTTCAGCGAATGCAGGATGGTGACCGTGCGGATGTTCACGTGGATCCTGTAAGCTGTGGGGAGCACCGGGGACATGGGGGGTGAACATCCCTAATCCCCAAACAAAATCCCCTCCCTCTGCTCTGTCCACACATCCCCTGCCCCCCTCATACAAACACCCCTGGGTGCCACCCCAGCAGATTCTCTCCCGCTCTCTCTAGCACTGCCCCGGGCCCTGCTGGGGGACGACGGGGGGGACTCACGCAGGCCGGTGGACTCCATGCGGGAGGCGGTGTTGACAGTGTCCCCGAAGAGGCAGTACCGGGGCATGGTGAGCCCTACCACACCAGCCACGCAGGGCCCTGTGAGGAGACAGGCCAGGAGATGGGTTACGGTGGGATGGCCGGCTGGACAGGGCTACAGGGTGGGGCGTGACTGAGCCAGCAATGCTGCCTGAGATTGCAAAGAGCCTGAACCCTTTGCTCTGACAAGGGGAGGTGCCCCCTGCATCTCAGTGGGGAGTTATTTCCAAACCCCATTGCTCTAGGGGGGCCCAGCCAGTCCCAATCCAACAGGGAGGTTGTGGGTGGCACCGCAGCTCCTCAGCCCTGATTCCCCACCACCACTCAGTCAAGTAAACCCTTGGGGAAGTCCTGGGATCCCACTTCTAACACCAAAACCTCTCCACAGGTGGGGGTAGGGAGGGGTTCCTTGGGGGGAATGAAGGACCCCATTATGCTACGACTCCAGAAAAGGGCAAGCCGGGGCATGGGGAGGGGCAGAGGAATAAGTGGCACAGCCATCATGAAGGGGCGGAGGCACACAGAGGGGGCACGGCCATGGCTGGGGGAGGAGGCATGCCGAGAGGGTGGGGCCATGGAGGAAGGGCGAGGTCATGGCTCAGGAGGTACACAGAGAGGGTGTGGCCATGGAGGAGGGGGCATGGCCAAGGCTCAGGGGGCACGGGAGGGGGCGTGGCTAGGGTACTGTGCCCCCCGCCCCGCCCGCACCATACCGGAGTGTAGGCCAATGCGGATGCGGATGGGCACTTCGGGCATGTGGCGCATGCGAAAGGACCCGACGGCGCTCAGGATGTCCAGCGACATGTTGGCGATTTCGCCCGCGTGCCGGTTCCCGTTCCGATGGGGCAGCCCTGAGGCCACCATGTAGGCATCTCCGATGGTCTCCACCTGCCGGGGGGGGCAGGGTCAGAGAGGGAGCCTTGTCCTCACCCTGTGGGGCACCCCACCCTGGAGCACCCGAACTCCCCAGTCCCTGCCCTCCAAATCTCCCAGTGTTGGGCTCCCCAAAACCCACCCCTAACCTCCACCTGCCCCTAGCTGGGCCCCCCATCCTGGCCCCTCTGATCCTGCTCCCCTGTGCTGCCAGCCACTGCCCCTCATCTCAGGGGCCCCCAATCCTTGGTACCCCCAATTACAAACTCCATTCTGGGGCCCTCTGAGCCCCCCTTCTATGACTAGACTCTAGATCCCTGCTCCCTCACAACCTCCACCTCCCTCAGGCTGCTCCCCCCATCTTGGCCACCCCCAAATCAGGGCCCCTGCCCCCCCCAACCACTGCCCCCCATCTTGGAGGACCGCAATTCCCCTGTATCAAGAGCTTCCCCTTTGTCAATTCCCCACCTCACCCCCACAAGGCCGGAGCCCGCCCCACAGGCCGGGGGGAAAGGGGGGTACCTTGTAGACGTCGTGGGAGCCGATGATGGCATCGAAGAGGGTGTAGAGGTCATTGAGCAGATCCACCACCTCAATGGGCTCGCTCATGGCCGAGATGGTGGTGAAGCCCACGATGTCGCTGAAGTAGAGTGTCACCTCCTCGAAGTACTCAGGTTCCACCGGTGTCCCCATCTTCAATGCCTGCGCCACCGACCTGCGTCACCAGGGGGCGTCAGTGGGGCTGGGATGGACCCCAATCGCCCCACTGGTCCCCCACTGCTTCCCCAGAGCCTGCACCACTGACCTGCGTCACCAGGGGGCGTCAGTGGGGCTGGGACGGACCCCAACACCCCCCATCGATCCTGCATCACATCCCCAGAGCTTGCACCACCAACCTGCATCACCAGGGGGCGTCAGTGGGGCTGGGACAGTTCTCAAACTCCCCCCCGGTCCCCCACCTCCTCCCCAGAGCCTGTGTCACTGACCTGTGTGACCAGGGGGCGTCAGCGGGGCTGGGACGGACCCTGACCACTCCACCAGTCCCCCATAGCCTCCCCAGAGCCTGCGCCACTGACCTGCATCACCAGGGGGCGTCAGTGAGGCTGGGACAGACCCCGACCGCCCCACTGGTCCCCCACCACCTCCCCAGAGCCTGCACCACTGACCTGCATCACCAGGGGGCGTCAGTGAGGCTGGGACAGATCCCGACCGCCCCACTGGTCCCCCATCGCCTCCCCAGAGCCTGCGCCACTGACCTGCATCACCAGGGGGCGTCAGTGAGGCTGGGACAGACCCCGACTGCCCCACTGGTCCCCCACCACCTCCCCAGAGCCTGCGCCACTGACTTGTGTCATCAGGGGCGTCAGCAAGGCTGGGGTGGACCCCGACCCCCCCCACTAGTCTCCCACTGCTTCCCCAGAGCCTGAATCACTGATCTGCTCCGCCAGGGGGCGTCAGCAGGGCTGGGACGGACCCCAACCCCTCCACCGGTCCCCCACCGCCTCCCCAGAGCCTGTGCCACCGACCTGCATCACCAGGGGGCGTCAGCAGGGCTGGGACGGACCCCCGACGCCACCCCCCCCCGGTTGGGACTCACGGTGGCAGCATCTGGGTGAGCAGCTTGTCTGTCTTCTGCTTCTCGATCTCCAGCTCCTCCGTCCGCTCGCGGATCAGGTCCTCCAGGTTGCTGGAGTACTGCTCCAGCATGCGCAGCATGGAGTCGATGATGTTGGTCTTCCGGCCTTTGTTGATGTTCTTGAACTGCGGGCAGGGGAGGCATGAGAGGGATGCCTCCCACCTGGCACTGGCACCCCTGCTCCCCATCACTGCTGGCTCCGGTGCCCCCCGATTGGCTCCGGCATCTCTGCTCCCTCTCCGGGCACCTGATCTGGCATGCCCACTCCCTGTTGACTCTGGCTCCAACATCCCTGCTCCCTATGGACACTGGCTCCAACATCCCCACCTGCTCTGGCACCCAAATGTCACCTGTTTCCAGCATCCCAGCTCCCTGTTTGCTCAAGTATCTATGCTCCCCCCCTGCCCCAATCAGCTCTGCCCCTCGTGGGCAGGGCCAGCTCCAGTAGCCTCCTTTCTGCCCCTAACTTACTGGGCTGGCTTATGCTCTGTGCCCCATCCGCCGCGGGGCCAGGCCACCCACCCCGCTACCTGGTCAAAGATCTGGTTGATGGTTGGCCGCCGCTCAGGCTGCTCGCTCCAGCACTGCTTCATCAGCTGGATGCATTCCAGTGGGGCCTGGTCCACTGAGACCGAGGGACGGCACAGCGGGGGCGGTTTCTCCACCTTCCGGATGATCTCTGCCCATGAGAGGAAACCCACAGTCACCACAGGCACCTGGTGCCCTGCTCTGCCTCCACCTACTGCCCTACCAGAGCTCAGGAGCAGCCCGGAGCTTGGCTAGCAGGGGCTGCGCGTCAGGAGTGAGAGGCACTGGCAAAGCTGGGGGCAGGGCTGGGCTAGCAGGGGCTGTGGGTCGGGAGTATGGGGCACTGGCAGAGCTGGGAGGAGCTCAGGGCTGTGCTAGCAGGGGCTGTAGGTTGGGAGTGAGGGGCCCCAGCAGAGTAGGGAGGCAGGAGCTGGAGGAGATGGGGGCACAGTCCCTCTCCCCCGCCGTACCATCGGCCGGCATGTCCAGCATGCAGTAGGGGGCGCTGCGGCAGATCACCTCCTGCATGATGATGGAGATGCTGTAGATGTCCCCACGGAAGGTGCCCTTGCGCTCCAGTGTCGGGTCCCGCAGCAGCTCTGGCGCAGTCCAGAACCGCTCTGGCGACAACAACAAGAAGGGCTGGCTCAGTCGCCTATAGCCCCCCCCAGACATGACGACCCCTCCAGCCTGCCCCCTCTCTGCCCACATGGGCCCCAGCTCTGCCCCCTTCCCCTTCCCAGACACTCCCCCTGGGCATCACCTTCAGGCCTGGGTGGGTCATGTGGGATCTTCTGGGCCTCCAGGAGCTCATTGAAGCCGTGGTCCGTCACCTTCAGCACAAAGCGCCCATCCACCACGCAGTTCCGCGATTTCAGTCGCCCGTGGACCACGTCCCGATGATGGAGGTACTTCATCCCCTGCAGGGGGGCGGAGGGAGAGAGACGGGGGGTGAGTACAACTTTCCCCATCCCTGGCTGGTCCCCGGGGCCACCGACAGCACCAGGATCTGCTCTGATTGTGTGACGGCCCCAACTGGCCATGTGGGAGATCCAGTGGATCCCTCCAACTAAGCCAGGGAGTTTGCTTCTTGGTTTATTTGGATTGGTAGGACCCAGGGGATCTCTGGTCCTGATGCCAGGTTGAGCGAGTGGATCCCTCTGGCTGACCCAGGATTGAATGGCTCTTATGTTCTTTGTGGGTGATTGGCTCTGGTACTTAAGTGATCCAGTGGATCCACCAGCTCAATCGATTAATTACTCTAGTGGGTTTCCTCTCTGATTGATGTATTGAATCAGTAGGTCCAACTGGATGCCAAATCTGCCTCCAGATTGGTCCGATAAACCCATCTGCCCCAGCCGGTTGATCTATCCAGTGGATCCCCTGACCAGTTTTTTTTGGCCAGTGTATCCTAGTGGGTCCCTGACCAGCACCTGGCTGAACCAGTAGATTCTTGTCATCACTAGATCTACTGACTGGGTTCCCTGAGTGTGTCTAACCAATTGGTCCCAATGGATTCCCTAATAAGCTGTGTGAATGATTCAGTGGATCACTCTGGCCATCCCAACTGATCTATCTAATTGACATCTTTCCCTATGTGTTGTGCCAGTGGATCACAGATTAACCCTATTTTGATCCAGTTGATTCCTCCACTCCAATCAGTTCAACTATCCGTTGGAATCCCTAACCAGTCAGTGTGTAGTCCCAGTGGATCCCAAGTCAGGAGATCAATCAACTTGATCCCTTTGATCCTCTCACTGAGTAGACCTCTTTGGCCACTGATGGTTAGCCCAGTGGATCCCCCAGCCCTACCAATGAGCATGGTCTGGGAGTGGATCCTATCCAGCCTCCCAGCCCCTGGAGTAGATTCCCTTTCCCTGCTGTGAATGGATTCCCATGGACCTCCCAGAAGATCTCCTCCACCTGGTGCTTTGGGCATCAGGATCCCTTCCTGAAGCCGGGGCTGGATGTGAATGGATCCCCTCTGCCAGGATCCTGCAAGATCCCAGCAGATGCCCTCTGCTTAGCAGTCTGTGTGAGAGGGATCCCTTCCTGAAGCAGCAGCAGGCTCACTCTTCAAATGGATCTCCCTGCAACCTTCCAGCTAGCATCACCTGAAAATAGATCCCCTCCAAACACAGCTGGACCCCGCCCTACCAGCAGACCTTCCCTGTGTGACAGGATCCACTTTGGCAGCTGATCTCCGGCAGTGGAACCCTGATATCACAGCAGATATTTGGCATCACAGGATCCCCATTGGCTAGTCATCTTGCAAGTGGATCCCCTCCCATGCCCAATGAACAGCAGATCCTGGCCAGCAATTGACGCAGCTGGATTCCCCTGCCCACCCCATCAGATCTGCCATGTATCAGTGGATCCCAGTCAGCTTGATGATCCCTGAAAGTGGATCTCCCAGGCCTCTCTGCAGATCTGTCATCTGAATGGGATCCCCTCTGGGTGGTGATCTCTGAAAGTGGATCTCTTCCTCTCCCCACTTGCGCATCTCTCCTAGCTGACTCCCCATGTCCTTAAATTCATTCACCAGTAGATCCCCCAGGATCATCCTCCACCAGGCTTGATTTCCGCCCCCCACCCCAGACCCGAAGGCAGGATCCCAGCCCTGTCCCGCCCCCTTCCTTCCAGCTGTACCTTGATGAGGTCGATGAGCAGGGAGGACTTGAACATCCAGTCGAGCTTCATGTCCTCGTTGCGGATGAGGTCCTCCAGGCTGCCACGGGAGCAGTGCTCCGAGACAATGGCGAACACCCCGCAGTCGTAGAAGAACCCCAGGAACAGATTCACATTCTCGTGCCGCAGGTCCCGGAGCTGGAGGCGGAGGAGACAGGGGAAAGCCAATGGCCAGGGAGGGGAATGCACAGGGTGTATCCCAGCCCTCCGGAGCAGCAGTGACATCCAGTGTCCAGGCAGGGAATGGTCCCTGTGTCTCAGAGCAGCCATTGCAGTGACATGCCCAGTGCAGTTCTCACTCACCTTGCAGAAGCTGGTTTTGGTGGCCGGCTTGATCTCCGTGTGCTTGTCCCCTGGGAACTTCTTCAGCCAAACCCAGTCACCCTAGGGGATGAGACAGAAGGGCAGTCTGGTAACCCCAGAGCCGGGCGAGTGGCAGATTCCCGCAGCCGGGTAGGGATCAGACCCAGCCAGATTTGCAAAAAACCAACAACAGGTTTAGAAGCCAGCGACACCCCGACCCATCTCATGCCACCCGGCTGGCACCAGCATGCCCTCCAGGGGCATCCAGCAGGGAGAGCAGGGAAAGCTGATCTTCCCAATGGTGGAGAGAGGGCAGCAGAGATGCTGCAAGCATGGGGTTGAGAAGGGGAGCTACCCCCTGCATTTTCAGCACCAGGTCCTTTGGTTCATTATCTCTCACTGCATCAGGCTCTGGGGTCAGTCCCTGATGTCCAGCCCTCCCTGCTCTAACCACCAGCCCCCACTCCCCTCCCAGAGCCGGGAAAAGAACCCAGGATTCCTGGCTCCCAGCCTCCTCTGCTCTAACCCACAAGACCCCACTCCCTTCCCAGAGCCAGGAAGAGAACCCAGCCTCCTCTGCTCTAACCCACCAGACCCCCACTACCCTCCCAGAGCCGGGAAGAGAACCCATGAGTCCTGGCTCCCAGCCCCCCCTGCTCTAACCACCAGGCACAAGGCTACTCAGTGTTCAGTGCCAAAGCTTTAAAAAAAATGCATCCTCCTTTTTCACTCCCACTCCCTCCACCCCGGAGCAGAGATGGCACCTGGCCCGGGGGGCTTGGGCTGGAGATGGGGATGGCAGAAGGGGGTTGAGTTGCTAGTTGCCCCTCCCAGCTGGCTAAGACCCACCATCAAAATCTCTGTAACCTGCAGCTGTGGCCTCGTGCCTTTGTCCTTGGCTGGGGAAAGCCAGGCCCACGATCGCCCACCCCAGCCAGAAAGAGAACAAACCTGGTGTGAGCAGGCAGCCACTCAGCCAGCTATGGCACCATCCCACCAGTCACTACAGGGGCTATGATTCATAGGGTGGCCAAGGTTTGCACCAGGCTAAGGTTTCCATCTCACTCCCCTCATTTCACAGGCCTTTGTTGATCTCCCCCCAGTAGAGGTGGTAGGAAAATTCTCAGCAAAAAAGTTTCCCATTGGAAGACACCGTTTGGGCCATGCCAAAATTTTTGGCATCAATTCTGACAAAATTTTGTTAAAAAATTTGGGGAAGGGGTGAGGGGGAAAAGGGAGTTTCAAAAGGTTGAAAAACGTCCTATTGGGGATTGCAATGTTTGGGTGGGTTCTTTTCCATTGTGAAATGACTTTTCATTACTCAATAGTCAAATAGAACTCAAACCAACCATGGAAAAATTCAGATTGAGCTGAACAAAATGTTGGAATTCCTCGAGATAAGAGACATCTAGCCAAAGCAAAATCTATTTCAGAACTGGGTTTCGCACAAAAAAGACCCTGAAATTCTGAAATTGTGAAGGTTCAAAATGTCCTCCCCCCGCCCAAAAAAAATTTTGTTGGATTTTTTTCCCCAAAAAAGTCTCAAAAAAAATAAAGTTGCAAGACAGAATATCTATTTCTGACCAGCTCGATTCAAAACTCCCCAATTCACCAGAGCACTTTGGCACAGACTCAGCTCTGAAAGTCCCATTTGGATGGATGCATGGCCAGAATCGGAGCAGAAAACATCAATCCTACATGGGACAGATCCATTGTTAGGATTAGGGCCTCGGGACCTGAAAGACTAGTGCTGCTTTCGGGGTGGGAGGGTGGTCAGTAGTATATGACTCAATAGCATTCATCACCATGTATTTTTGACAGGTTTCCACATCCATTTAGGGCTTATAGCCCGCCCTCCAGCCTCGTTTCAGTTAGCATCAAAGTTTGGTACCATCGGCCATTTTGGGGGGGAAATTGATGCTTTTTTTAATCTTTAAGCTCTCTCACTCTATTCTTTCAACCTTTCTCTCTAAACAAACAATCAAATGTATCAAAGCACAAGCACGTAACATACCCCCTATTCAAACAAAAAATAATAATTAAAAAAAGTGTTCAAAATGGCCGATGATGCCAAACTTTGACACCAATGGTAAGAAAGCCCAAAATGTTAGAGCCAGGGTTCAAGGATCATGGGTCCTGGTGGCTGCGGGGGGGGGGGGGTCATGGCAGAGTTACAAAACCCTCTCTTTCTTTATGGTTAAGTAACGGGTCATAGGGCTCAGCACAGGAAGAAATTGTGTTATATGCAGGAGGTCAAACACATCTAACCTCTAACCCTCTGAAAGTGGGATGGAGTGTCCTCTTCCCACAGAGTTTTTCTGCCAAGGATACCACATGGGGTTGATTTTAGGCCTTCAGTAGAAGAACAGATATAAAACCCCAGCACTGTGCTGCTGAGTGTGGAAGGTGCAGGGCAATTTGGACAGTGGCAGTCAGAAATTCACCCATTGCCATATCCGGACTGGCCACTAGTGAGAAGCAAGGAGTCACCCCTGGTGTTTGGAGAGTCCCCCATGGGGAATTGCAGCTGGGAATCTTGCTATTCCCACCTCGGTGCAGGGAAATCTCTGAGAGATTTGCCAGAGGCTAAAAGTTCAGCTCCTGGAGGTGCGGGGAGGGGGGAGAAACTCCACATTGTCACCCCCCACCCGAACACCGTCACCTGGCGAAAGGAAATTGAGTCAGCATTGAGGAGACCCCATTGGCCAATGGGTCAATAGCTGCTGAACGTGGGCTCACAAGGGTTGCGATGTTGGCGGCGTGCAGCTCCTGGAGTTGGAAATCGTTACGGGAGGATCACAGCCGAGATCTCGGTTGGGATCTGGGCAGCACCTGGCCCAACAGGGCCCTGATCTGGGTCTGGGTCCAGGCAGCGCCTCGCATGATGAGCTCAGATCTCGGTCGGGATCCAGGCAGCGCCTGGAATGACAGGGCTTGGACCTGGGTCTGGGTACAGGCAGTGCCTGGCACGACAGGGCCAGGTCCTCAATTGGGGTCTGGGCAGTGCCCAGCAAAATAGGACCCCGGGGAGCAGTAACTGGCCCCATAACACCAATAGTAAGAACCACTCCTCCTTCTCCATGGTGTCATCTACTGCGTGCCATGTGCATTGCGGGGAGAAATTCTCCCTTTTCGTGCCATTAAAAAAAATCAAAATACACTCCCCTGGCAAGGGGGACTCCCCCACGCCGTGACGGGTGGATCCAATGGGCAGGCAATGCAGCCAATAAGGGAATTGGACCCAGGCCCGGTGGTGGCATTACCAACTCAATGCCAAGCGGTGGGGAATAGGGGGGCGGCTAACGGGTGCCATAGCCACTGCTTTCCCTCCTGTCCTTGGGAGAGGAGTGAAACCCGGGCAGGAGGAAGGGAAGAAGCCGAGGGGGAGGACACGGGAGCCCAAAGGCAGCTCCTGGAGCCTTTGGCCGCTTACCTGCACAGCTGCCACTATCCCTTGGTTGTTAAACAAAAGAAGGAGGAAGGGGATGTGGCTGTTGCATTTTTGCTTCTCATCTCCCTAGGGATGGCAGGAAGCAGCTGTCAATCACATGGCCTGGCAGGGCGGGGGGAGGGAGAGAGAAGCGGGAGCAGGGGGGCACCCCGAATTCCGGTGGGGCAGGGGAAGGAAGTGGAGCTGGAGGAGCAAGGGAGGATCCCATTGGGCCGGGCAAAGGAGGGAGTGGCTGGCGCTGCGGGGGGAGAAGGGTTCACATGGCGGCAGGGCACCAGGAGGCAGTGGAGATGTGCTGGGAGGATGGCAGCTGGGCGGGTGGGAAGCACAGGTGTCCCAGAGGGGCTTGCATGGCCAGGGTCAGTGGGCAGAGCCATCCCCAGGAGCCCTGGAGGGAGTGAAGCCCAGGTGGATACTTACCCAGGGGGCATTTACCCAGCAATGGGTATTTACCCAGGAAGGGGTATTTACCTGGGTCTTGGGGTATTTACCCAGTGGGGGACAATGCCTGGGGGTATTTACCTGGTGGGGGCACACAGGGGTAGTTCCCAGGAGATATTTACCCGGTGGAGGGCTCTATGCCCTGGGGGCAGTGCCCACGGGGTATTTACCCAGTGGAGGGCTCTGTGCCCTGGGGGCAGTGCCCAGGGGGTATTTACCTGGGGGGGTCTATGCCCTAGAGCCATCACAGAGGGAGGGGGCACTGGAGGGGGGCACCGGGAGTCTGGGGGAAGGTTACCTCAGCGACAGCCACGTTGGTGTTGTCAGGGGCGGCTGCCAGGCTCTTGAAGCTCCTCATGTCGGAGATGCTCTTCCCTGCCAGGCTTGTGCGGCTGTCGTCCATCTTCTGCCGGGACAAGGGGGCAAGGGCTAGCCTGGCTCCAGGGCTGGCGGGGGGCTCTGACCCCAGATCCCGTCCGCCCACTGAACTCCCATTGGCATCTCTGACCCCTGAACTCTAGGGTGTGCCCCTGTGACCCCCTCCCGGGAGGGTCTGTAACCCCAGTTCCCCAGCCCTGAGGGCATCTGTCCCTCTGATACTGGGGGCGTCACTGTCCAATGTCCCTGACCCCCGAGGCATGTCTGTGACCCCAGGAAGCAAGTCTGATCCCGCCGGCCCCCCTACCCAACCACGGCTGTCCAACCTGACATCCAACCCTCCTCGTCAGCCTCCTTCCGCTTCACCTCACCATCCTGAACCCCTTCCTAAGACCCACTTCCCCCACACATCACCCTGGATGGCCCCTGCCCCCTTGGCCCCAGTGGGGTTCCCCCCCCCGACCGTCCTTTGCCCCCCTGATCTGCCTCTTACTTTGTTGCTGCTCTGGGTGTGGATGAACGTCAAGTCGTCCATGGTCAGAATGATCTTGTTGGGCCCTTTCATCAGCTGGGCAAGCAGGATCCGGCGCCTGCAGAGAGTAGAAGCACAGAGACATGGGGCGCAATGCCCCAAAGTGTAGGGGGGGCATTGCACCTTCCCCCCGACTGCTGGGAAAGGATGGGGGGAGCCCACCTTGGGAAATGGGGGGTTGCTTGGGCTACCTTCTGTGCTGGGCACTGGGGCTTGGACACCGCATGGGGGAGGGATAGCTCAGTGGTTTGAGCACTGGCCTGCTAAGCTGAGGGTTGTGAGCTCAATCCTTGAGGGGGCCACTTAGGGATCTGAGGCCTCCCCCTAGCAACTCTGCCTGTCAGTCCCAAGAAAAGCCAAGAGACTGCATGGCTGTCAATACAGTTGTTAGCCTGTGATAAGCAACAAGAAGCCAATACAGTTACCAATTAAGTCATCAGACCATGGCAGGATGACCCAGGGTCCAACATGGCCATCAAAGATGCTATTAGTCCATAGCAGGAAGTTGCCCTCTCCAGCTCTGCTGGGCGAGTCTTCCTAGGGTAGGGGGTCCCTGGCACTCACCTGATGTAGTAAGCAACAACTGTTCCTGCAAGGATCAAGCTGGAAACCAGGATGAACAGAAGCAGGATGAAGCTGGGGTCCACCCCTACAGGGGAGCAAGAACAGGGTGGGGTGAGGGTGGAGGGGACTCCCAGCCCCACTCAGGATCAGCTCCCCCTGAAACCCACACAGGTTTCCCCTACCCCCCCCCATAATCCCCTACAAGGGGTTTCCTGTGTCCCAGCCCTCTTTTTCTCCCAGTTCCAATACCCCCAAAAGGATTCCCCTTGTCTCCCTCATCTCACCCTTATGGATCCCTCCCCTTTCCCCTCAGCAGAACTCCTCCTCTGTCCCAAAAGGACTCCCCACCACCCCACAAAGGGAAGGAGGGCAAGGGAAGGGGATTCTCTATCAGCCACAGGCTCAAGTGGTTATGGGATAATTAACTGAGCAAGGATGTCCCAGGGCAACCGTCAAGCATCAAACTGGGCAAATCCATGGCCAGCTGAGGAATTCTCTGCTGGTGCAGAGCATGAGTCACCTGCTCCAAAAACACAGGCTCCAGGAATAGGATCGGTATAGGGTCTATGATACACAGAGGAGCGGGGATCTGTGCCCCGCCCATAAAGGTCAGCTCAAAGGAAAAGAACCAGTCCATTGCATTCTTAGTGCATAGTGGGAAGTGCCAGGATCCAAGATGGCGCCAATAAACTTCTTCACCGCAAACAGGAATTGGACAGACAGTTCGATGCGTGTATGGAAATGGATGGATGTGTGTGGGGATGTGTGACTGGACGGAAAGGTGGGTGGATGGACGAACAGATGAACAGATAGGTGGATGTGGGGAGGGCGGGACAGATCAATGGATTGATGAACAGATGGATGGGTGGGTGCGTGAATGGATGGACAGATAGGTGGGTGCATGTGGGGATGGGTGGATGGATGAACAGATGGGTTGATGTGCATGGGACAGATGGATGGATGGATGGGTGGGTGGACAGACAGATGGGGGTGTGTGCATGTGGATGGATGGATGAGTAGGTGTGAGAGGATGGATGGGTGGACAGACAGATGGGTGTGTATGCATGGGGATGGGTGGACAGATGGATGGATGGGTGTGTATGCAGAGAGATGGATGGATTGACAGACAGACAGATGGGAGGGTGCATGTGGGGAGGGAGGCGGATGGACGGATGGGTGCCCGGGAGATGGATGGAAGGCTGTCAAGAGGATGCACATGGGGATTGATGAATAGACGAGTGGCTGGACAGACAGACGGGTGGGTGGGTATATGTGAGGATGGATGGGTGGATTGTGTGGGGATGGGTGTATGGACAGTTGGATGTGTGTGAAGATAGACGGGTGGATGGGTGCGCTTGCAGAGGGATGGATGGACAGACAGATGGGTGGATGCACTTGAGAATGGATAGATAAAAGGACAGGTGGGTGCAGAGGTGATTGGGAAGGTGCACATGGGGACAGATGGCTAGAGAGATGGGGGATGGCTGCACGTGGGGACAGATGGCTGGACGCATGGGTGCGCATGAGGACAGATGGCTGGATGGACGGACAGATGGGTGCATGTGGGTACAGACAGGTGGCTGGACAGATGAGTGCGTGGGTAGGTGGCGCGTGGGGACAGATGGCTGGACAGACAGCCTCGGCGGGGGGAAAGGGGGAATGGATGGACGGACAGACGGGCATATGAGTGCATGTGGGGACAGACGGTTGGATGAACAGGCGGAAGAGGGCGTGTGACATTATTGACATAACCTGTGACCGTGTAGATCATTGTTGCAACCACTTATGTATTTGCAGCAAATATTGTACAAAGGTTGTCATGTAAGGTGTCTATGGAAAGGTTATAATTTGCTGATTATGATTATGCTGTCTGCATGTGTGTATCATTTCTGTAGTTAAAGTTATGCCTTCCTAGGAACATTCAAACTAACATGTAAACAATGTCAGCCTGCAAACGGAGTCATCCATGGACATTTGACTTGCCCATGTGACTCCAGGCGCCATCTTGCAGCTGTGATTGTCCACAGGGCAGAGGATATAAGAGGCAGCTGCATCTCCTCCATCTTGTCTTCAACCCTGCTTCTTATCTCTGGAGGGACTTTGTTACAAACTGAAGCTCTGAACAAAGGACTGAATGACCGGGGCGGCTCAAGGCCCCAGCATGCCAAGCGCATGCTTGGGGCGGCATACTGCGGGGGGGGCGTTCTGCCAGTCACCGGGAGGGCGGCAGGCAGGATGCCTTTGGCAGCATGCCTGCGGAGGGTCCGCTGGTCCCGCTTGGATTGTAACTGCCCTGCTTTAAGTGATTTGTCCTGAATTGGCACTCTCAGTTGGGTCCCACCAAAGCAAGCATCCTTACCGGTTGCGTGGTAATTGATGGCTGGACAAACAGGTGGAAGGGGGCATGTGGAGACAGATGGCTGGACAGACAGGTGGGTTGGTGCGTGTGGGTACGGATCGCTGAATGGATGAGGGGGTGGCGCGCGTAAGAATGGATAGATAGATGACCGGGCATGTGCACATAGAGACGGATGGGCAGATGGCTGCACGTGGGAATGGATGGCTGGACGGACAGACGGGTATGCCTCAGAACGGATGGTTGGATAGACGGGTAAATGGGTGCATGTGAAGATAAATGGCTGGATAGATGAGTGAATGGGTGCGCATGGGGACAGATGGACAAATGGGTGGATGGGGGCTAGTGGGAATGGATGGCTGGATGGACGGACGGATGGGTGCACGTGGGGATGGATGGATAGATGGATGGGTGGACGCATGCATGTAGGGATGAATGGCTGGATGGGGGGCAGATGTGTATGCATGGGGACGGATAGATGGGCAGATGGAAGGTTGGGTATGCATGGGGACAGATGAATAGATGGGCAGGTAGGTGGATACATATTGGGACAGATGGCTGGACAGAGAGGTGGATGGGTGCATATGGGGACAGAGAGCTGGATGAACAAGTAGATGGGTGCATGTGGGTACAGAGAGCTGGACAGACGGGCAGATGGGTACACATGAGGACGGATTGCTAGTTGGATGACCAGAGGGGTGCCCGCGAGGAAAGATGACTGGGTGTATGGGCAGGTAGGTGTTCAAAGGAATGGACAGCACCACAGACAGATGGGTGGTTGCTTATAAATGGCTGAATGGACAGGCAGATGAGTGCACATGGGGACGGATGGCTGGACGGATGAGCGTATGGGTGCATGTGGGGATGGATGGATGGGCGGATGGGTGCACATGGGGATGGATGGCTGGATGGGTGCACTTGGGGATGGATGGATGGAAAGACAGATGGGTGCACATGGGGATGGATGGCTGGATGGACAGGCGGATAGGTGCATGTGGGGATGGATGGCTGGACGGATGGGTGGATGGGTGCACATGGGGACGGATGGATGGAATGAAAGGTGGATGGGTGTGCACGGGGACGGATGGATAGAAGGACAGGAGGATGGGTGCACATGGGGATGGATAAACAGATGGGTGGATGGGTGCATGTGGGGATGGATGTCTGGATGGATAGGCAGATGCTTGTGCATAGGGACGGATGGCTGGACGGACAGGTGGACAGGCGCGCATGGGGATGGCTGGCTGGATGGACGGATGGATGGGTGCGCATGGGGACGGATGGATGGGTGCACATGGGGACGGATGGCTAGATGGACAGACAGATGTGTGCTCGTGGGGATGGATGGCTGGACAGAAGGATGGATGGGTGCTCATGGGGATGGATGGCTGGATGGATGCACGGATGTGTGCTTATGGGGACGGATGGCTGGACAGAAGGATGGATGGGTGTACGTAGGGAAGGATTGCTGGATGGACGGATGGATGGTTGCATGTGAGGATGGGTGGATGGATGTGCATGGGGATGAATGGATGGATGGGCACACATTGGGACAAATGGCTGGACGGAAGGATGGATGGGTGTACGTAGGGAAGGATTGCTGGATGGACGGATGGATGGTTGCATGTGAGGATGGGTGGATGGATGTGCATGGGGATGAATGGATGGATGGGCACACATTGGGACGAATGGCTGGACGGAAGGATGGATGGGTGCTCATGGGGATGGACAGATGGGCGGATGGGTGCACGCGGGGATGGAAGGAGAAACGGACAGGTGAATGGGTTCACATGGGGATGGATGGAAGGCGGATGGGTGCACATGAGGATGGACAGATGGATGGATGGGTGCGCATGGGAACAGATGGCTAGATGGAAGGATGGATGGGTGCATGTAGGAAAGGATGGCTGGATGAACAGGGGGATAGGTGCGCCTGGGGATGGATGGCTGGATGGACGGGTGGATGGCTGCGTGTGGGAATGGACAGATGAACGGATGGGTGGATGGGTGCGCATGGGGATGGATGGATGAGTGCATGCGGGGATGGACAGACGGGTGGATGGGTGCACGTATGGATAGATGGCTGGACAGACAGACAGATGGGTGGGCGTGCACGGGGGCAGATGTCCAGCTAAACAGAAAGACAGACCAGATGCGTACAGGGAGAGACACATGGGGAGGCTGGAGGACTGACAGCCAGACAGCGAGTGCTCACCCCCAGAACAGACGGACATTGGGTCGAACCAGCAGCTCGAGTCAGTGCTGGGGCTGGCGCTGTGGGGCCAGTGGATGGCGTGCCCCACGTAGCGCAGCCCCTCGGGCCCCATGGCCACGCTGTAGGTGGGCCAGAGACGGTTCCCTTTGCCGTCTGTGTCGAGGATGATGTAGGTTACCAGGGGGTCGCCGTCCTCGTCGGCCGCCAGTGGCTGGCAGAAGCCATCCAGTTGGAAGTCCCGGGCGTGTTCAGCGACGCTGGAGCCCATCACCCAGCGGCCGGCCTGCCGAGTGCGCTCCACCGCCTTGGCCAGGTAGTAGATGGAGTTGTAGATGGTGCCAAAGAGTGGGTGCACCTGGGGGCAGAGGGGGAGCGGGGTCAAGAGGAGCGAGGGAGGGTTGTGGGTCCTGGCACACACCCTCCAGCATCCCAACAGTGCGGTATCCTCATTGGCCAGAGCTGGGCGCCAGTTGAGTCCACTCCTTTCTACCTCCCTATTGGCCATCAGCTGCACATCAGCCAACTTTCCTGCTTTCATTTTCCTGCTGTCTCTCCATTGGCCACATGTGCACACCTCCATCCTACCTCCCCATTGGCCACCCCTGCACACCTCCATCCCACCTCCCCAATGGCCACCTGTGTGAACCTCCATCCCACCTCCCCATTGGCCACCCCTGTGCACCTCCATCCCACCTCCCCAATGGCCACCCATGTACACCTCCATTCCACCTCCCCAATGGCCACCCGTGTGCACCTCCATTCCACCTCCCCATTGGCCATCCCTGCGCACCTCCATCCCACCTCCCCATTCCCCACCCCTGCGCCCCTCTGTTCCACCTCCCCTATGGCCATCCCTGCGCACCTCCATCCCACTTTCCCAAGGCCACCCCTGTGCACCTCCATCCCACCTCCCCATTGGCCACCCCTGTGCACCTCCATCCCACCTCCCCAATGGCCATCCCTGCGCACCTCCGTCCCACTTTCCCAAGGCCACCCCTGTGCACCTCCATCCCACCTCCCCATTGGCCACCCCTGAGCATCTCCGTCCCACCTCCCCAATGGCCACCCATGTGCACCTCCATCCCACCTCCCCATTGGCCACCCCTGCGCGCCTCCGTCCCACCTCCCCTATGGCCACCCCTGCGCGCCTCCATCCCACCTCCCCATTGCCCACCCCTGTGCACCTCCATCCCACCTTCCCATTGTCCACCCCTGTGCACCTCCATCCCACCTCCCCAATGGCCACCCCTGTGCACCTCCATCCCACCTCCCCAATGGCCACCTGTGTGCACCTTCTGACTCTGCACTAGCCACAGCCATCTCTTTCTGTCTTGCCATTGGCCACAGCTGTGCACCTACTATATCCCAATCCTCCCCTCTTCTCATTGGCTCAAGGTCATATCCATGTCATGCCCCCATTGGCTCAACCCTCCAGCCAACCCATTGGCCAAGGTCCCAACACCTCTCCGCCCATCCCAGGGTCATGCCCAGCACCCTATGGCCTGTGCCCTCTGTGTCCGGTGCCCACCTGCATGGGGTCCAGGTGAGCTGGCAGCTCGCGTGCCTGCTGGGCATCCTGGAAAGCCTCACGGAAGCCGCGCTCGGGGGCGTCGATGGTGATGGTGAGCACGGCATCGTAGGCCAGCCGCAGCTTGGTGTTGTTATCCAGCACGGGGTAGGGAGTCCGACGGTAGGGCAGGCTGTACGTCAGCGCGTCGTAAGGGATGAAGACGAAGGTGCCATCCGTCATGCGCAGGTCCTCGGCCTTCTCCAACAGGAGGCGCTGCTCCTCCCCGCCCAGCAGCACCGAATGCATGCACATCACCACCACTGGGGGGGCAGAGGGCATGGGGGGCAAGAGGACATCGGGGGAAGGGAGGAAGACACAACGGAAGGCTGAAAAGCACCCAACGAGTGAGAGTGATGGGCGAGGCTGGCCCCCTTCTGGCCCCCAGCCCTCCTCGGCTTGGGATTAGGCTTCCCCCTTGCACCAGGACATCGGGGTTCCATCCATCACCCCATAGGGTCCTCTGACCATCCATCTCCGCACACCTTTCTATTCCCCTCACGCCTCTGTCTCTCCATCCATCCCCACACACCTCTTCATGTGTCCATCCATTCACCACCTGCCCCATGCATCCATCCACCCCACACACCTCTCCGTCTCTCTAACCCTAACCCTATCCATCTACCCCTCACACACACCTCTCCATGTGTTTATCCATCCCCCACAGGCCCCATCCATACATGCACCCCACACACCTCTCTGTCAATCCATCCATCTATCTACCCCTCACACACCTCTCTGTCTGTCCATCCATCCATCCACCCCACACACCTCACCTCTCCACATGTCAATCCATGCCCCACAGGCCCCAGGCATCCTCCACCCCACACATCTCTTCGTCTGTCCATCCATCCATCTACCCCACACACTTCACCTCTCCATGTGTCCATCCATGCCTCACAGGCCCCATCCATCCATCCATCCCACACACCTCTCCATCTGTCCATCCATCCATCTACCCCCACACACACCTTTCCATCTTTCCAACCATCCATCCCCCCACACCTGTCTGCCCATCCATCCCTGCCACACCTCTCCATGTGTCCATCCATCCACCCCCACATGCCTCTCCGTCTGTCTATCCATCCATCCCCTGCACACCTGTCCATCTGTCCATCCATACATTCCCCACGCACCTTTCCATGTGTCCATCTATCCCCCACAGGCCCCATCCATCCTTCCACCCCACACGCCTCTCCATCCATCCATCCACCCCCCACACCTCTCCATCTGTCCGTCCATCCATTCCCACACATGCTTCTCCATCTGTCCGTTCATCCATCCATCCATCCCCCATGCATATCTCTCTGTCTGTCTGTCCATCCATTCCCATACACACCTCTCCGTCTGTCCATCCATCCACCCCACACGCCTCTCCATCTGTCCATCCATCCATCCCCCCCACAACTTTCTGTCTGTCCATGCATCCATCCCCACACACTCCACTCTCCATCCATCCCTCCCCATGCCTCTCTATCCACCCACCCCCATACAAACATTCTTATAAATGTATCTATCCTTCACCCTGCAACTCTCTGTCCGTCCATCCCCCTACACCCACATCCATCTTCTCCCTCTATCTAGGCACCCAGCCCCTGGTAAATTCACACATCTCCAGGCCAGCAGGGCCAGCAGGACTGGCCAGAGCCCAGGGGACCTCACCAAGCCCTCCTGTTGAACCCGCAGCTTCCAGCTCAGCCAGTGAGTCCCCTCGGCCTTGAAAGTCTCCCAGCAATGGGGCATGCTCCCTCCTTGGGGGCCCGTTCCCAACAGCTGATCCCCCTTTCAGGGCAATGCTGTCCCCTTAGCTCTTGTCTGAATTCCTCCAGTTTCAGCTCCCAGCCATCCTGGCTCCTCTGCTCTAACCACTAGACCCCCCACACCCCTCCCAGAGCCAGGTAGAGAACCCAGGAGTCCTGCCCCTCCCTTGCCAATGTACCTCTGATGTTGTCGGCCCTCTGCACCTTCCGCAAGGCATTCCAGGCCCCATCGGTCCCAGGCTCCATGGTGGTCACCACGCCCACGGGCAAGCCGAACTCACGCAGGGAGCTGGCCAGGCCCTGCCCCACCTCCACCCACAGCTCCTGCCGGGAGGTGACCACAGCCACGTGGGCCCAGCGGAAGAACTTGAGGACAGCGTATAGGACGGACGAGGCCCGGGGCAGGGGCCGGGCAAAGGTGCCCCACCGCTCCACCGCGGCGTCCCCGTTCAGGCAGGCCCAGGAGAAGATAGGCTTGTTCCAGGCCCGGCCCAGGAGCCCGGCTGCCCCGCAGACCCCCGGGTTGAGAGGCCCCACGAAGCCGGAGGCGTAACGCTCGGCGTTGACCAAGGCCACCAGCGCCTGGCTGGTCTGGCACTCCTCATTCAGCAGCACATAGTCGAACCAGTAGCCCTGGTTCATGGTGGGGTCTCTGTTGAGCCGCCCAACGGCCAGCTGGGCAGCCACCTCGGGCAAGGCCTGGGCGAACATGGGGTCGCAGGTCCAGGGCCCCATCACCCCCACCTTGAAAGTGGCTGGCTGGACCCACGCGGGCCAGCCCAGGAGCAGAAGCCAGAGCAGGGGAGCCTGGGGCAGCTGCCGTCCCCACCTGGGGTGGTTGGAGAGGCGCAGCAGGAACCTGTGGAAGCCAATCCAGGTGGGTGCCATGGCTTCAGGGAGCCGGGGGACAGCCAGTGTGAGGAGAGGGCGCCAGGCTATTTAGCCCCTCGGGGGCCAGGCCCTGGAGGCCTGGCTGGAAAAGGGTCCAGCCGCTGCACCCGACATCATGGGAGGAGAAGTCGCAGCCACCGGAGCTACGGGGAACAGTGCACCTGGAAGAGAGAGGAGACAGGTGTCAGAATGAGAGACAGAAAGCGGGGGAGCTGGGACTCCTGGGTTCTCTCCCCGGCTGTATTGTCAACAATGGCAGCCATGCTATTAATGACGATGGCCACCAGCCATATTGTCACTAACTGCAGCCATATTGCTAACAATGGTGGCCTTATTCTTAACTTCGGTGGCCATTTGCCAATGGACCGTGCACAAACGACACAACATTTAGTGCTGGGGGTCCTGACTTTTGCAGGTTTGTTTCAGCATCGCAAAGCGTTACAAGGGGTGGGCGGCTCTTGAAAATCACCAGAAAAGCATGTTGCAGCATTTATGGCCAGCCCTGCCCCCCCGACCCCCAATGATGGCCAATATTGTGACCATGCCAGCAATATGGCCACTAATGACGACCCTGTCACCAACAATGGCCCTCATATTGCGAACGATGGTGGCCATATTGCAAACGATGGCGGCCATATTGAGAATGACAGCGGCCATATTGCAAACAGCAGTGGCCATATTGTTAAGAACTGCGGCCAGATTGTGAACGGTAGACATATTGTTAACAATGGCCATACTGCCAATATGCTAGCCACATAGTCACTAACGGTGGCCATGTTGCTAACAGTGCCGGCCATATTGTGAAATGTAGAGATACTGTTAGCAACGGCGGCCATATTTGGGACTAACAGCAACCATATTCCAGACCTGCCAGCAATATGGCACCATAATGCCAACAATGGCAACCCTCTTTCCAGCGCACAGGTCCCACAGCCCGTACCAACCCGCCATGACCTTCAAAGAGGTGCCCCTTACCTTGACAGCAAGCAGCCCCGTCCCCCCATCCCTCCCGCCCCATATGCATGGGGCCTTGCATGGCACATTTCCATGGCAGGCCAAGGCGAAAGGTCACAGTGGGCGAGGACAGCTGTCCTGGCCTAAATCCACCTGATCTCATCAGCCTCGGCTGGTATTAGCCAAATGACAGCGACACGTGCCAACCAGCGCTTCCATAAACCTGCCCGCTCCCCTCCCCCTCCCCCTCCCTCCATCCTAATCCCCCAGATGAACTAAACTGGGATTAACCCTTTGGCCCCAGCTGCACGGTCGCATTAGGTGTGAAGCAGCCCAGTGGCCCAGGCAGCCACGTGTGAGCTCATCTCCAGCGGCTCCAGCCTGCATGTCGGCTGCCCCATGTGGATGGGCTGGGGCAGGAGAAGCCACGGGCAAGGTGGGGAAGGATGGAGGGAATGGATGGGTCACCAGGGGAGGTCAGTGGTGACATTGGTCCTCAGTCAGCTCTCGGGCGAAGCAGGGAAGAGAGCCAGGGAATGGGGCAGGGGGCTCAGAAGGGGGCACTCTCCCCTGGCAGGCAGCGCTGGCCCCAGGGCAGCACTCGGGGGTGCTCTGCTGCAGGAAGCGGGGCAGGGGGCTCAGCAGGGGGTACTGGGTTGCAGGGCGGGGGCAGCAGGGAGAGCTGGGTTGCAGAGAGTGGGGCAGGGGACTCAGTAGGGGGTGCTGGGTTGCAGGGAGCAAGGTGGGGGCAGAAGGGGGTGCTGGGCTGCAGGGAGTGGGGACTCTCCCCTGGCAGGCAGGACTGGCCCCACGGTGGCACTAGGGGGTGCTGTGCTTCAGGAATCAGGGCGGAGGGCTCAGCAGGGGGCACGCGCCCCTGGCATTGTGAGTTTGAGGCTGGAGGAAACCATATGATTGTCTAGGGTGACCTCCTGCATAGCACTAACTAGCTAATTCACCCCACCTCCGACATTAAACCGCAGTATCCCAGCCCACCAGTGACTTAACTGGCTGAGAACAGGCGAGCCCAAGGTGCCCTCTGTGCCCAAGGCCCTGCCACAGCAGGGACCTGACTATGTGAGACGTGCCCAGATGAGCCCTGCGGGGGATCAGTGTCCTATGCTACAGAGGAAGGTGTAACCACACACCCACCTGGTCCCTGCCCCTCTGACCCGAGAGGGGAAATTCCTTCCCGGCCCAAACCAGGTGATTAGTTGGATCCTGAATCCGTGAGCAAGACCCAACAGCCAGGCTGCTGGCGGGAGGGTTTTCCAAAATCTTTCCTGTGTCCCATCTGCCTCAGAGAAAGCAAGCACGCAGATGCATGAACAGTGTCAGGCAGGGCCAGCTTTATGAACTGCGGGGCCCCGTTCAAATACCTGGTAGCGGTCCGGGGCTTCGGCTGTGGTGAGGGGGGATCCACTATGGGTCTTCGGTGGCACTTCGGGGCGGGGGGGCCACTCCAGATCTTCTGCAGCATCAAAGGACCCACTGTCACCAAAATGCAGCTGAAGACACCCGAGTGGACCCCCCCCCCCCGCCCATTGCCCCCATTGCTGAAATGCTGCCAAAGACCCGGAGTGGAACACCCCAGCCCCACTGCCGAAATGCTGCCCAAGACCCAGACACCCACACACACGGGTGCCAGGTGAGTAAAAAAATTTTAAAAAAATTAAAAAGGCTCCTAAGGCGTGGGGCCCTCTTAGGAGTGAGGCCTGATTCCCGGGAATCGGCGGAATCAGCCTAAAGCCGGCCCTGGTGTCAGGAGACACCAGGGTGAGCACCCTTCTTGACCCTTGCAGGTGCCCGGCTGAGGCCCTGAAGCATGAGCATTAGGAACATAAGACTTAAAACAGGAGGAGAACAGGGGTCCCAGAGGCTGGCAAGTGCTGCTTCTGATCCTCATCAACAACCCTCTCACTCAACCCCCCTCAGATATTTCTCTAGCTCTTTCACAAAATGAATTAAGACATTTGGCCCCCATAGCACCTCGTGGGAGGCTGGTCCAGGCTCTCCCGCCTCCGGTTGATAGAAACCTTCTCCTCTCTGGCCTCCACTAATCCCAGGCCCATTTAGCTGCATTCATTCTGGTGCCAACATTACTCTAGGAAATGCCCCAACATGCCCCCCACATGTGTCACCTCTGTCTTTGGGGACAGGCGTTCAAAACTCCCTCAAGGCTCCGTGTTTCCCAGTGTCCACCATTCAAGAAGGATGTTGACAAATCGCCAAGGATCCAGGGTGCTTCTGTTCCTGGTGCCACCGCTGCTGGGATCCTGTGCCCAGTTCTGGTGCTCACGGTTCCAGGAGGAGGCGGGTCAATTGGAGATGGTGTGACAGGTTGGGTCACAGAGACTCCCCTTGGGAACTGCCACCTGATGTGATGAGACTAACTCTGAGCCCGTTTTCCCTGCCAGCTTGGGACTTCAGTACCCTGCCTTCTTGAGCCAGACACGCCAGCCTGCTGCAACCCAGACCCAGGTCAGAACCACATCCCCCAAAAGCTGCAGGCTTAACTGAAAACAGCTTAGAAAGTGCTCCTGTCTCCAGCACCCAGACCCCCAGCTCCCAATAGGATCCAACCCCCAAATAAATCAGCTTCACTCTGTATAAAGCTTATGCAGGGTAAACTCATGAATTGTCCACCCTCTCTGAGAGAGATGCACAGCTGTTTGCTTCCCCAGGAATTAATTACTTACTCTGAGTTAGTTAATCAACAAAAGTGATTTTATTAAGTATAAAAAGGAGGATTTAAGTGGTTCCAAGTAATAACAGCCAGAACAAAGCAAGTTACCAAGCAAAATAAAACAAAACACGCAAGTCTAAGCCTAATACAGTCGGAAACTAAATGCAGGTAAATCTCACCCTCAGAGACCTTCCAATGAGCTTCTTTCACAGACTAGACTCCTTTCTAGTCTGGGCCCAATCCTGTCCCCTGGCACCATCCTTGTTCCAGCTCAGGTGATAGCTCGGGGACTTCTCATGACTGGCAGGACCCTTTGTTCTCTTCCATCCCCTTTTATAGCTTTGGCCCAAGGTGGGAATCCTTTGTCTCTCTGGGTCTCCACCCCTCCTTCTAAATGGAAAAGCGCCAGGTTTAAGATGGATTCCAGTTGCGGTGACATGGTCACATGTCCTGGGATACCACCCCCCCAAGCCTCCATTCTTCCTGGCCTGACTCACAGGAAGGCTTGCAAGTAGACAGAGCCAATTGTCCTGGTCAATGGGAGGCATCAAGATTCCAAGCCACCATTAATGGCCCACACTTTGCAGAATTACAAAAGGCCCTCAGAGTTATAGTTCATATTCCTGGTTTCAGATACAAGACTGATACATTCATACAAATAGGATGACCACACTCAGTAGATTATAAGCTTTGTAACGATACCCTTCAAGAGACCTTTTGCATGAAGCATATTCCAGTTACATTATATTCACGCTTCTTGGCATATTTTCATAAAATCTCATGGAGTGCAACGTCACAGATGGGTCCTGGGAAGAGCCACAAGAACAATTAAAGGATGGGAAAACTCCCCCCCCCCCGAGGGCGAGAGACTCCAGGAGAGCCAATGAGTTAGTTCATGAAGCACTTGGTCTTGAGATGGGACCCTGGGAAGGGATGGGGAAGGAGGGAGGTTGGGAGGGACGGGGGTGAAATGGATGGAATGGCTGAGAGATTATGACCTGCAAAACCTACTTGGGGGATGAGGCTGGAATTGGAAGAGGTGACATCCAAAGGCTTTGAGAGCACAGCAGCAGGTTCAGACTCCCAACCATGCCACCAGCACTGGCAAGGAAGGGATGCGAACAGTTGGAAAGAAGCAGCTGTGGCAGTAAGCCAGCTGCTGCTTGGCATCCCTTGGTCAGAGGCTCAGGTGCGCCATGGAAAGTAGCCGAGTGAGGTGGGCGAGGTCTTTGCCTGTGACTCCTTCGGCTCATGACAGGAATCGTCTGTAGAGTCTGAAGATCATTTGTGATCTCTACCGGAGACTCCAGCGAAGCCAGAGATCCGGAGCGAAGATATTCATTTCATCACAATCACAGTGAAATTGGAGCAGGCTGGAGTTCCAGTGGCATCTAAAGGGCCCTGTGAAGACGTCTTTGCCAAGAATTGACCTTCACCCAGGATGGCCTTAAAACTGGTCCCAGTGCTTCGGTGGCAAATGGTCAGTAAAGATATGAAATTCATTGAGTCGCATTTTGACACACGCGCCTGCCGATTCACTCTCCTGGACGATAATGTCGCAGAGAAGTAGCTTTGGTGACCAACAGGATCAAGACGCTTCTGATCCTTAGTATAGGGAGTAACCTTGGCATTGTGCCACCTCCCACGGTCATTAATGCCATCCACAACCAAGGAATGGGGAGTTGGGTGTGAGAATAAACATTCCGAATCCTTTTTGGGGGATCTAAGTATTTTTTGTTGGCTCACCAATAAATGCAAAGTAACGCACATCGGAAACCAGAATCACAACTGTGCACGCCAAGCGATGGGGTCTATATTAGCAGTTGTGACGAAGCAGGGTTTTTTGTTGTTGTTTTCAATGGTTTGCATGCAGAGGGAGTGGGACTCATCTTCCCTGGTTTAACGAGATGTTGGGAGAGGGAGCTTGTGGTTACAGAGGGCCAGCAAATGGCCTGGAGAATGGACACCCCCAGCGACTGGTGACCGGAGACCCAGCTTGGAAGTCACAGCCGGTTCTGGCCAGTGGGAGGACAATGGGCTGCGAAGAGAGGACCGGTGACCTGACCTGCCGGTTCCAGCCAGAGGGGGACAAAGGACGGCTGAGAGGAGAGGAGGCCCAGGTGACCTGTTTACCTGGAGAGAAGACACAGGACAGAGGCGGGGCTTGCGGGAGGGGATATCGGACGCCCATCTGTAAGGAGGAGATCTCTGGACTGGAGAGAGGGAGCAGCCAGAGCCCACCTGGATGCAGGAGAGACCGGGATATGCCGTGCTGAAGGAGGCCAGGCCTGAGGGCCCTGAGAGTTTCCTATGCTGTGTTCAACACTCAATACACCCTTCTGTTTTACTCCGGCTGAGAGTCGCTCCGGTCTAGGGAACAGGGGGGCATTATGCCTTCTGGCCGTGGGGGCCCTGGAGGTCCAGAGTGAGTGGACACTTTGAGGGGGCCCACGGCAGAGACAGGCGTGCTAAGGCTCAGAGAGGTGCGAAGGGTTTAACCCTGGAGAGAGAGAGGACCCCTGAGAAGGGCTGTTGCAATGAAAGGGGTTCCCCCCTCCAGGGACCACACAGGGCCAAGAGTGGGCACAATCTGAGACCATGACAACATGGTAGCAGAGGATGGTTGGTGGATGCACCCTGTAGACAGTTGGCTGCGAGCGCAGGCGCATTGCAGTGCGTGGCTGCCAGGAGAGCTAGAGAGTAGCCATGGGGGCAGTCCGCTTCTCAGTCCGAACAGGGGACCCCAGTCAGGTTCCTCCCTGGAGGAGCTGTGGAGACTGGAGCTGGAGCTCAAAGCGAAGGAGCTGGAGCTGGAGCGAGGAGCGGAGGCTGGTGGATCGTGCAGAACAGCAGAAGCTGAGTTGGAGATGGAGCAGCGGCGGTAAGTGAGGAAGGGCCCTGAGTCGCCAGTGGTGTGGGGAATCTAGACAACAAACTGCTGCCCCAGTTTAAGGAGGGGGGGATATTGATGCCTACTTCACAGCCTTTGAGAAGGCTTGTGATCTGAACCAGATTGACCCCCCTTTGCTGTCTGACCCCCCTGCTGGGTCCCAAGGCCATAGAGGCGTTCAGCCAAATGGATGGTATTGAGATGGGGCACGACAACCTGTTCAAACAGGCTTTGCTGCTGAAGTTTGAACTGACCCCCAGGGCGTATAGGAAACAATGCTGGAGTGTATGCTAGACCTCAGGTGTCACTTACAAGGAGGTCGCCAACCTGCTGGGGGAATATCTCCGCAACTGGGGGAAGGGTGCAGGGGCCACCGCAGCAGAGGACGTGTATAACCTGGTGGGGTTGGAGCATGTGCATGATATCTGCCCTCCAGACCTTAAGATGTGGTTAGTGGACCGGAAGCCTAAAGATCTGGCCAGTGGTGGATGAGTTTGCGGACAGCAGACTGGGGGAATGAGGGAGCCCCACATCGGGGACTCAGAAGGGGAGTCACCCAGAGACCTGTCAAAGGTGGGACTCCAGGAAGCCCAGCTCAGGGGTGCCCGTGAAGGCCGTGGGACCTGAGGGACCTGAAATGTAATTACTTCAGCACATTAGCTTTGATGTACCCTTGGGAAGTGACTGTGTTTCTTTAAGACAGGATCCAGACCCGGTGCCAGTAAGGGCCAAAGAGCTGAACCCAGATATTGGGAGGAGGAGAAGGCAGAAGGCAGCGTGCATGTGAATGGCCCATAAATAGCCTGGCCGGCAGGACCAGGGGGTACTTTCCCCCTTGGCTAGCAGGAGCTGAGTGGCACAACAGCCTTGCCCAGGATAGAGGTGGTTCCCACTGGCTCTGATGCAGCCACCAAAACAGTGGACTCACTCCCTACCCTCACTGGGACACGGGCGCTGGGGGGTGCTCAGACCCCCAGTTAAGGTCCGGTAGTGAGGGGCCCCAAAGAGGCTGGGGTGCAGGATCAGCTGTAGGAATGACCCCGGGCCCACAGGCCTGGATACCTTATTGAGGCATTTTGTTCTTGTCTGCAAGCTAGGCACACCCGGCTTCTTATCACAGGAACTTGGCTTTCCTCCATCCTCCCCTGTACTTTCACACGGACGGCCCTGTTTGCATCTGGCGGTGTTTTGTAACTTCCCCCCCTTGCAGTTTCTCACAGGACTGCCGTGTCTGCAGCTGGGGCTGTTTTTGCAGTTTGCTATGCTGTTGAGCTCGTGATGGGAGATTTTTGTAAGAAATCTTGATTTGTGCTGTGCAATTGCGCATGTGTATTCTTAGAGAATAAAGGAGGAAGGTGAACTCAGAAAAGCAGCTTTTTCACCTCCTCAGTTACCCTGAAACTTGGTGTCGAGTTTTTCCTTCAATCAGCTCCCTGCAGAGGTGCTGATGGGGGATGGACTGAAGAACTGGCCAGACGGTGCTCAGGTCCTTGCCTGTGGCTAAAGTCCGGGAGGGCCCTTGGCCTGGCCCTGGTAATCCACCCGGCATGGGGGCGTGGAACCTCCAATGGGGGGAAGTGAGTTGCCCGGGACAGGGCTTAATAGAGCTGAGACTGAGGCCTTGTCCTGAGGTGGAGAAACTGAGGCACACCCATGCAGGCTGGGCCCCAAACCCAGCAGCTGAATTCGAGATCCAGCCACAGAAGAATCCCTCCTGGAAGAAGCAGCGGGCCCTGCAAGGTGTTGCGAAATCCTGGGGAAGGATCCAGGTGAGAGGAGTGACCCGGTACCAGGAAAGGGCTTTCTGAAGGAAAACTGAACTTGGGGGATCAGAAGGTGTCTGGTGGTCCGCCAGAAGTACCACTGGGGCGATGTCCCTTCTGCCAAATATGGGAGGGTTCGGCGCACCCGGCGAGAGCTGCTGCAGAATGTTTACTGCCCCGGAAATTCACAGGGGTCCACCCTTCTGAGTTGGTGCGTGGAAGGAGAAGGAGAGGAACAGGAAAAGGGCTGGTAAGACGACGGGTCGGATCGGAGGCCAGCAGAGGGGTCTCAGCTCAGTGCGACGAGCATCTGGGAAGAGCCCTGTGGCACCACCAACCAGCTGATGGAGGTGAGTCAGGCGCTGGAGCTGCTCGGTTGTACTTTGACAGGGAGCTTGGTGGTGCGGCCGTGTGTGTCAGCAGGGGAAGGAGCAGGGGAAAGAGAATCTCTCTCCTGAGCCACGAGTCGACCTTCTGCTGGAATAACTTCCCGTCTCTGACCAGCTAACCCCTGTCTGCTGGCTGAGATCACAGGGGCTACGTTCGTCCCCACAGCCCCGCACCGGCTGACCCGGGCTCGCCAATCGAGCTGTCCATGGAGGAGAGGGGAGTCACTGGGGACCGGGAAAGAGAGAGCAGTGATGTACTGGTGTTAGGGGTAATTCAGCCATCCCCCAAGCCCTGGGACTCGCCCGTGGGTGCCAGACCCCAAGTAAGACGAGTCAATCAGACCCGATGGGCGCTATGGACAAGTGGGAGTGGGGTGAATCTCACATGGGGCTACTGGCACGTGCCTTTGGACCCAGTTGCAGGATTGAAATCTGCTCCCAAGGGCCTGAGTTCCTGGTTCTACCTTTTGGGCTCAAAGGGGCGCCTGCCACCACCACCCCCAGTGCCAGAGGATCAGTGACTGAGGGTGATGGAGGACTGTGCCTGATTACTTTCATGATAGCTGTGTCTTCAGCCTGGCCTGGGAGAACCGTGTGTCCCAATGGAGAGGTGATGGGAAGCCTCCAGGATGCAGGATGGGATGATAGAAACCGGCATCCTGGTGAGACGAGGGTGGCAGAGGTGTCGTACCTGGGCCACATGTGGAAAGCAGCTGCCTGAAGCCAGAGGTAGCCAAGGTGAAGGCAATCAGAGATTGGCCCATTCCTCAACCCAAGACACGGGTCTGTAATGGGACGGCTGGGTACCACTGAAGGTTTGTTCCCCACTTTCACTCCCGTCACCAAGATTGGGAAGTTAGGGGTACGCTGGATGAGGTGGCCCAGCCCGAGCTGGGCCACTGGGATGCTCTGTGCCCTGAAGACGACTCTCACCCGGCAAACCCAGACTTGGACAAACCCCTGGGTGAGGTGCTGACACAGTCCAATGCAAAGGAGGAAAGACACCCCAAGAAGCTGCTCCTCCGGAAGCAGAACGACGCGGCCACAGAGAAGCGAGGCCTGGCCCTGGGATGGGCTCTTAAAAAGCTGCAGCCGGATCTGTCTGGGCGGCAGTTTATGATGTACGCTCACCCCTGACCACTTGCCCTTCCGTGGCTGCACCGGATGAAAGAGGCTAATGCCAAACTCCTACGGTGGAGTCTGATCTGCCAGGATGATCACATGGGAGTGGTCCATGTTAAGAGGAGTGCAGATGTTATAGCCGGTGCATCGTCCCGGAGATGCGGGGGCCTGAACGTCCCCGGGTCACTAGCTGGAGTGACCCCGCTCAGTTCAGTCTCGAAGGGGGGAGAGATGTGAGGAAGTGGGGGCTTTGTGTAGCGTTTTACTTGAATAGTGTGTGCGTGCCTCAGTTTCCCCGTGCGCTGCATGTTTAACAAGGTGGTGGGAGAGGGTTTGTCGGTGCAGAGGACCAGGTGTGACCTTGCCTAGCAGCCGGGATCCCCGGACGACGGCCTGGTGATGGGGAACCCTGGCGACTGGTGACTAAGAGGCCCTCCCCAGTCTGGCAGTCAGCCGGTTCTGGCCAGCAGGAGGACAAAAGACTGAGGAGAAGACCCTGGCGACCTGATGATCCGGTTCCAGCCAAAGGGGAACAAAGGATGGAAAAGAGAGGGCCCAGTGACCTGTTTCCCTGGAGAGAAGACAATGGACAGAGGGGGCTTGGGGCCAGTGATATCAGATGCCCAGCTGGGAAGCAGGGGGCTCTGGGCTGGGCTGAGGGAGGCCAGGCCTGAGGCCCAGAGAGTTTCCTGTGCTGTGTTCAGATGCTCAATAAACCCTCCTGTTTTACACTGGCTGAGAGTCGCTCCAAGCTAGAGAACAGGGCAGGGGGCGGGGGGAGCATTATTCTCTCTGGGCGTGGAGGTCCCGGGGGCCCAGAGCGAGGGGACTCCCTGAGGGGGCCCATGGCAGAGACAGACGTGCTAAGGCTCAGAGAGGTGCGGCTCCAGGAAGTGGAGGGGCCTGACCCCGAGAGAGAGCGGACCCCCGAGAAGGGCTGTCGCACTGAAGGGGGTTCCCCCCACGGACCGTAGGGGGCCAAGAGTGGGCACGACCTGTGAGTCCATGACAGAGGGACAGATGGACAGAGAAATAGAGTGAAGGGCATGGATGGACAAAGAAGGGGGAGGGAGCGGGACGGATGGACAGACGGAGAAAGGAGAGTGATGGGGATAGATGGACGGACAAAGAAAGGTGAGTGAGGGGGACGGATGGATGGATGGAGAAAGGGGGATGAAGGGACGGACGGACAGATGGAGAAAAGGGAGTGAGGGGGATGGGTGGACGGACAGAGAAACGGGAGTAGGGGGGATGGACAGACGGATGGAGAAAGGGGAGTGAGGGGGATGGACAGATGGAAAGAGAAGAACAAGGGGGACAGATGGATGGATAGAGAAAGGGGAGTGAGGGGGACGGACGGACAGACAGAGAAAGGGGAGTGAGGGGGACGGACGGACGGACAGAGAAAGGGGAGTCGGGAGGATGGACAGATGGACAGAGAAAGCGGAGGTGGGGGGATGGACAGAAGGACAGAGAAAGAGGAGTGAGGGGAACGGACGGACAGATGAAGAAAGGAGAGTGAAGGAGATGGATGGATAGATGGAGAGAGGGAAGTGAGGGGGATGAACAGATGGAGAAAGGGGAGAGAGGGGGATGAACAGACGGAGAAAGGGGGACGGATGGATGGAGAGAGGGGAGTGACAGGGAGGAGGGTACAGGGAAGGCCTCCTGATTCATACTGAGAAAGCAGGGCAATCAGCTATTTATCTTAGGTGCCTGTACACGAACGCAAGAGGCCTGGGAAACAGGCAGGAAGAATTGGATGTCCTGGCAGTCAAGGAACTCTGATGTGACTGGAATAACAGACTTGGTGGGGTACCTCACATGACTGGAGCACTGTCATGGATGGATATGAACTGATCAGGAAGGACAGGCAGGGCAGAAAAGGTGGAGGAGTTGCACTGTATGATTGCTCTGAGCTCCAGAATGAAACTGGAGAAAAACCTGTTGAGAGTCTTTGGGTTCAGTTTACAGGCGAGAGCAACAAGGGTGATGTCGTGGCGGGTGTCTGCTATAGACCACCAGACCAGGAGGAGGAGGTGGACCAGGTTTTCTTCAGACAACCAACTGAAGTTTCCAGATCACAGGTCCTGGTTTTCACGGGGGACTTCAATCCCCCTGATATCTGCTGGGAGAGCAATACAGCAGTGCACAGACAATCCAGGAAGTTTTTGGAAAGTGTTGGGGACAATTTCCTGGTGCAAGTGCTGGAGGAACCAACCATGGGCCGTGCTCCTCTTGACCTGCTGCTCACAAACAGGGAAGAACTGGTAGGGGAAATAGAAGTGGGTGGCAACCTGGGCAGCAGTGACCATGAGATGCTCGAGTTCAGGATCCTGACAAAAGCAGCAGAATATGGACCCTCGACTTCAGAAAAGCAGACTTGGACTCCCTCAGGGAACTGATGGGCAGGATCCCCTGGGAGAATAACATGAGGGGGAAAGGAGTCCAGGAGAGTTGGCTGTATTTTAAAGAAGCCTTATCAAGGACACAGGAACAAACCATGCCGATGTGCAGAAAGAATAGCAAATATGGCAGGCAACCAGCTTGGCTTAATAGAGAAATCTTTGATGAGTTTAAACACAAAAAGGAAGCTTACAAGAAGTGGAAACTTGGGCAAATGACCAGGGAGGAGTATAAAAATATTGCTCAGGCATGCAGGAGTGAAATCAGAAAGGCCAAATCACACTTGGAGTTGCAGCTAGCAAGGGACGTTAGGAGTAACAAGAAGGGTTTCTACAGGTATGTTAGCAACAAGAAGAAGGTCAGGGAAAGTGTGGGACATTTACTAAATGGGTGAGGCCACCTAGTGACCGATGATTTGGAAAAAGCTGAAGTACTCAATGTGCTTTTTTTGCCTCTGTCTTCACAAACAAGGTCAGCTCCCAGACTGCTGCACTGGCAGCACAGTGTGGAGAGGAGGTGACCAGCCCTCTGTGGAGAAAGAAGTGGTTTGGGACTATTTAGAAAAGCTGGACGAGCACAAGTCCATGGGCCGGATGCGCTGCATCCGAGGGTGCTAAAGGAGTTGGTGGATGTGATTGCAGAGCCATTGGCCATTATCTTTGAAAACTCATGGGAACGGGGAGGTCCGGATGACTGGAAAAAGGCTAATGTAGTGTCCATCTTTAAAAAAAAGGGAAGGAGGAGGATCCGGGGAACTACAGGCCAGTCAGCCTCACCTCAGTCCCTGGAAAAATCATGGAGCAGGTCCTCAAGGAATCAATTCTGAAGCACTTTGAGGAGAGGAAAGTGATCAGGAACAGTCAACATGGATTCATCAAGGCAAGTCATGCCTGACTAACCTATTGCCTTCTATGAGGAGATAACTTGGCTCTGTGGATGAGGGGAAAGCAGCGGATGTGTTATTCCTTGACTTTAGCAAAGCTTTTGATATGGTCTCCCACAGTATTCTTGCCAACAAGTTAAAGAAGAATGGGCTGGATGAATGGACTATAAGGTGGATAGAAAGCTGGCTAGATCATCGGGTTCAACGGGTAGTGATCAACGGCTCCATGTCTAGTTGGCAGCCAGTATCAGAGAGTGCCCCAAGGGTCAGTCTCAGGGCCAATTTTGTTCAATATCTTCATTAATGATCTGGAGGATGGATGATTTGTACCCTCAGCAAGTTTTAACTCTAAGCTGAGGGGAGAGGTAGATACACTGGAGGGTCGGAATAGTGTCAAGAGTGACCTAGACAAATTGGAGAATTGGGCCAAAAGAAACCTGATGAGGTTCAACAAGGACAAGCGCAGAGTCCTGCCCTTAGGATGGAAGAAACCCATGCACTGCTACAGACTAGGGACCGAGTGGCTGGGCAGCAGTTCTGCAGAAAAGGACCTGGGGGTTACAGTGGACGAGAAGCTGGATATGAGTCAGCAGTGGCCCTTGTTGCCAAGAAGGCCAATAGAATATTGGGCTGTATTAGTAGGAGCGTTGCCAGCAGATCGAGGGACGTGATTATTCCCCTCTCTTTGGCACTGATGAGGCCACATCTGGAGTATTGCATCCAGTTTTGGGCCCCCCACTACAGAAAGGATATGAACAAATTGGAGACAGTCCAGTGGAGGGTGACGAAAATGTTTAGGGGACTGGGGCACATGACTTATGAGGAGAGGCTGAGGGAACTTGGATTGTTTAGTCTGCAGAAGAGAAGAATGAGGGGGGATTTGATAGCAGCCTTCAATTACCTAAAGGATGGAGCTCGGCTGTTCTCAGCGGTGGCAGATCACGGAACAAGGAGTAATGGTCCCAAGTTGCAATGGGGGAGGTCTAGGTTGGATATTAGGAAACACTATTTCCCTAGAAGGTGGTGAAGCACTGGAATGGGTTCCCTAGGGAGGTGGTGGAATCTCCTTCCTTAGAGGTTTTTAAGGTCAGGCTTGACAAAGCCCTGGCTGGGATGATTTAGTTGGGGTTGGCCCTGCTTTGAGCAGAGGGTTGGACTAGATACCTCCTGAGGTCCCTTCCAACCCTGATAGTCTATGATTCGATGATTTCTGTGTTAGTTCTGCTGTCCTCAACAGAGAAACCTCCCAAGCAATTGAAACCTGTCATATTGGCTCTGTGAGGTTAGCCTCTGGAGAACCAGATACGGAGCATGTTAAGGCTGTCCAAATTAATGGCAGGGAAGGTTTGGGGCAGAGGGATACAGGTGTCCAGATCTCTTTGGTTAAGCAGAGTGTGGTCCCAAAGGCCAGTATGCTGCCTGCCCAAATGGCAGAGGTTGTTGGGATGGATGAAAGCAGATTCCTTCTACCACTAGCTAAAATCCATGTGGTGTGAGAAGGTTTGGAAGTGATTTGACTGTGGGGGTAATGGATCACCTCCTATTCGACCTGCTTCTTGGTAATGATTTTTTCCATGTAGCTCAGGTTAAAGTATTTGCCTGCAGCAGAAGGGAGTTTTATGCTGGGACCCCCAAGGGAAAGGGTCAGGTCTCAGGAACTGCTGAGAGAATGGGAGAGAGTCTCCTTGATTCTTCTGCAGCAGGAGGAAGCCACGTGCTTCCAGGTGGGAGGGTGGTTGAGACCAGCTCCTGCACTGCAGCTGGAGGCAACACAACATCAGGAAGGGATGGGGGTGGGATGCCTGCCAGGCAGAGAACTGTCCAGGTTATTAGCTGCCAGCAGGTCACAGCTGAACCAGAGGCAAAATCGACTCTAGGGAGCAGAGAGAAACGTGTCCCAGTGGAAAGTCCAGAGAAGGGTGATGGGATCTCAGAAACCACTGAGGTGGGTGAGGATTCCTGTGACCCTAACACAGGGAAGCAGGGTGCTTCCACGTATGGGAGGGGCTGAGACTACCTCCTTTGCAGCAGAAGGCAACATGCCCTCCGGCACGGGGGCAGGAGTGATTAAGGAAACTTTCCCAGTTGTTAGCTGGCAGAGCGTTGCAGATAAACAAGGGATAGAGCCCTTTCTAGGGAGCCCAGAGAAACGTGTCTTTGGAGGGGGCCCAGAGGAGGAAACTGGGGAAGGAATAGTGGGGATACAGGGATGTCTCCTTGTTGGGCATTTGGGAGAGGATGCCCAGGACAGAACGGCTGAGTCAGCATCTGTGCACCCAGCCTATGACCCAGGTTTTGAGAGGGAACTGGGTGGCCAACCTCCTGGAGGGGAGCAATCACACAGCCGACTTCTCGGGGACAGAGAAAGGGGTGGCGAAGGGTGCCCCGATCCAGGTCCCAGTTTTCCAGGATGCTATTTCTGAAAAGTTTTTGGAAAGTAACTGTGTCTCTTTTTCACCAAGAAGATGCAGCTCCAACGCCTGGGACAGCAGAGGAGTTGAGACCACGAAATTGCCAAGTGGTGGATTGTGAGAACAGAAATGGCCCAACTGACAGAGAAGGAGGTGAGACCCAGGGAGCAGTTACGGGAAAGCTGCTGGGGAAAAGTGCATCTGATCGAAGGCTAAAGACACCCGGCCCACAGAGCACAGATCATAGTTGTGACAATGTGGTTCTGGCGGGACCCAACTGAGAGTGCCAAATCAGGACCAATTGCTCAAACAAGGCAGTTTCAGCCCAAGGCTGGGGTTTATCCACCTCTAAGGCAAACCAAACCAGCCAGACAAAAAGGACTTCGGTGTCACCCCACTGGCTAACCGCAAGTCACACAAGCAATTTCCTTAGACACTCCAGTCTCCCAGTATCACCACCAGTCCCACACGTCCTGGGGATGAATGGTTATGAAAACCAACACCGCCAGTAAAAGAAAAACGGCCTCCCGATCCAAGGACCCAGCCCCAGACCCAGCGTCAATATGTTTATTTAGAGAATATTTAAATAAGAGAATACACAGAGTTTGACCGTGTCAGTCCATTAGTCATCGGGGCGGCAACATACAGAGTAATGGGGGGACTCCGCTGGGTATCATGTGCTAATCCTCTGGTTATGGTTAGTAAATATAGTAATATACAGTCCGTATGGTCCCGAATGCGGGGTGTACCGTGGGTGGTTGGACAAATATTATAGAGGCTGCAGTGAGCGGTTACATTCGCTCTCTAATGGGTTACTACTAGCTCACGATTAGCAGCAAGCGGGCCAGGTAATGTGGGACAAGGGTGACCTCACGTGTCGGTCATCCAGCAGATCGGTGAGCTTTCAGGCATCAGATCATTACCCAACAAATCAACGCTGTTGCGCCAATCCTTTAGAATCTAAAATCTAAGGCTCTTATTATATGGAAAGGAAAAGATAAAGAATCCAGACTCAGAGAATTGTTTAAACTTTCTGGTTTATAATGAATCACTTACATACGAGTAATGGCAAAGGTCCTTAGTTCAGGCTTGTTAGCAGAGGTGAAGTAAACTGCAGTGTCAAATTGAGTCTCTACTTGTAAGAACATCCCCCCCGCTGGGGTTAGGGTCATCAGTCCTTTTGGTGCAGAGCTTCAGATTGTGCAAAGTCCCGTCCAGAAGATATGAAGCAGGATTGAAGACCAACAATGGAGATAAAGGCCTTCCAGCACTTATATAAGGCTTTTCAGGTGTTTCCAGAAACACCTCCTTTGTTACTTACTGTTGGATAATAGTTACAGCAAATGGAGTTTGCAAGTCACATGGGCCAGTTTCCTTGCTCACTTTCAGTGGTCACAGGGCGTATTCCGCCTTTTCTCTCGATGGGTGTCAATTGTGTAGGTGCGGATGGTCCTAAATGGTTGCCCATCAAGCAGAGCTAAAGTCAGAGCGACACTCTAACTTGTCTGGGGCTGTCACCCTTCGCAGAAGCTGCCAACACCAATTATAAAATAGACAACTTACATTACATCATCGCCTCAACTATTCATAATTCGACTATACGAAAGTGATACTAGACATACAGACTAGCATAATCATAAGCCCAAGTAACACTGTAACCTGGTCTATATAGACACCTTATATTGAACCCCAATAAGGATTTGGTAGCCACTACAGAAAACCTTGGTTGCGAAACCATGTTTTATATGGTCCCTAGTTTTATATCAATACGTCAAATTAAGTCACTCTAGGGAAAGGGGCAGGAAAGGACCCATGCTGGGAGGGGAAAACAACAGGTAAACCCAAAAAAGGAGCTGGGATTTTCTGCACCATGTACAATACTGGGTTGGGAACCCATCCCCCAAGGAATCTCCAGCCCATGTGCAGGATCTCCCTGAACCCCTATCATTGCCAGACCCTGACGGCACCAAAATGCCAGAAACGTGAATTTACATTTAAGAAGCCACACAGAATGGAACACTGGTAGGGAGGAAAAGCCAGTGATGAGTTACACAGGAAGAGTCCAAGGACAGCCACGTGGTAAATGACAACTAACTCCAACTCACTTCTTAACAGAGGCGTGGGTGGTTATCAAGAATAACTTGTAAACACCCACTCTGATGATACAAATGTTTGTATTACGTTAAGTTGTGGGGGATAAGAATTGTAACAGGGAATGTTTAAACTGGTTGCAGTTCTGGTCTCCCATGTTTAAGAAGGATGAATTCAAACTGGAACAGGTTCAAGAGACAGGCTACTAGGATGATCCAAGGGAATGGAAACCTGTCTATGAAAGGAGACTCAAAGAGCTTGGCTTGTTTAGCCTGGCCAAAAGAAGGCTGCGGGGGGAATGCTCTCTCTCTAAAATATATCAGAGGGATTAATATTAGAGAGGGAGAGGAAATTATTTAGCCTTAGTACCAATGTAGACACAAGAAACAAATGGGTATAAACTGAACACTAGGACGTTAGACTTGAAAATAGACGAAGGTTTTCTAACCGCTAGAGGAGTGAAGTTTCTGGAACAGCCTTCCAAGGGGAGTAGTGGGGGCAAAAAGACATATCTGGGTTAAACGAAGCTTGATAAGTTTATGGAAGGGATGGTATCATGGGATAGCTTTAATTTTGACAATTGAACAGCGTTATTTAGTTGTTAGTGATTGCAGGTCATATGCGTTAATTTGCGCATTGTTTTTGGTGGCGCCTGCCACTTGGGTGATTGGCGTTACTGTGCTAGGCTAAATAGTTTCTTGAGTTCTACTGCACGAGAATGCTTTCTTTTTCTACTGAGTGCTGGCTTGGTGGGTTGTAGTCCCTATGGCCCGACATGCTTCTGCAAAGGGTTTGTAGCCTTCGCCAATCGCCATATTTTGTTTGGGGGGTGGGCGATAGGTAGTAAAGTGTTTTTGGGGATCCTTCTTGCACTGGCGGGCCTAGAGTTGGTCTGGGGGTTTTATAGATCGTCTGGGACCCTTGTTTACGGGGTTTTTCACCTTCCTCTGCAGTGTGGGGCATGGGTCACTTGCTGGTGGATTCTCTGCAGCTTGAGGTCTTCAAACCACAATTTGAAGACTTCAATAACTCAGACATAGGTTAGGGTTTTGTTATAGAAGGGGATGGGTTGGATTCTGTGGCCTGCTTTGTGCAGGAGGTCAGACTAGATGATCATATTGGTCCCTTGTGACCTTAAAGTCTATGACTCTATGATAATGCTACTTTGCAATTAAAACCTGTTGTGATACAGCATGGCCAGAAGGAAGCAGGAGAGTGTTAGCAGGGAGCCTTATTCCCTGCAAGGGGAGGAAGGTTTGCTATAGATTAATTAGAGCACCTGAAGCCAATTTACAGCACCAGTAGTCAGTCACGTGATAAAAAACCCCTGCTTCAGTCAGACAGTGTGGGAGTTGGAGCAGGAAGGTTTGGTTGGAGCAGAGATCAGTTTGAAGGAGTTGGAGAAGAGAACAGTTTTGAAGAGATACAAAAGGAAAGTTTGGAGGAGTGCTGCGGTGGGCTGAGAAATCCCCTAGGTAAGGGGCACCTGGCTTGTGTAGAAGGAGGCAAGAAGCCCCTTCACAAGCTGAAGGATAGGAGAGGGATGTAGCCCAGGGGAAGGAACCGCTAGTTCAAGTGGTTCACCACAAACCTCAGGGCCCCTGGGTTGGGACCTGGAGAAGAGGGCGGGCACAGGTCCCTCCCTCTCCACTCCCCTCCTCAAGGACACTAGTGGGGTAATTAAAATACTGGTTCAGAGGCAAGCAATGGCGCCTTGCACCTTCTCCAAAGAAGAGAAAGCGCCAGACCCAGCATAACAGGACCGGCAATTTGCCACACTGTAAACAGACTTAAAGCTTACCACAGCGGAGAAACCATAACAAACCTAGTTTGCTGGGCAAGGGGGAAACTGAGGCACGCTGCCTCATGGCCTTAATGGCTGAATGCCAAGAGAACTATAACACAAACTGCCTTCGAGCTAGTCAGTGACTAACCCTCTTGCAGTGAACTAAGGGGGCAGGTGTGACACTCTGTACCTCACTGGAACACTCTGCACCCCTGTGTACGTCGATTCTGTGGTATCCAGTGCAAAGTCTGTCATGTCAGGTGTCTCCGGAAGGCTCATGATGCACTGAGCACTGTTGTTATAGTGATGTTATAGGTTGCAATTTCATATCTATAGTTACGAGGCTGAAAATGTGTCCTCGTGGCTTAAAAGAGGCCCAGGCAAAACTCTCCCGGAACAGAGGGGCAGTTCACACCTCATCAGGGCAGGTATGGGACACACCCAGCCCAGCTTCACAGGAACAAAGGACGCTGGCCTAGTCAGTAACAATGGATCTGTTGGACTCTCGAGTGAGTCACCCCTCTTACCTTGGTCAGTTTGGCACTACGATGAGGTGATGCTCATCTGACCCTGAAGCGGGGGACAAAGCCATGGGAGGGAAGAAAGAACACGATAAAAGGGAGAGACGTTTACCATGCTCTTCCTCTCTCTGCCACCTACACCTACAGACACCACCATGAAGCGACTAAAGCGCTGATCAAAGAGGACAGCCTGGCTGAAGGGCAACCAGCCAGCCTGTGGTGAGAAGCATCTACGTTTAAAAGAGCACTGAAGGGGTTCAGATCAGCTTAGAATGCATTTTGCTCGTATTTCATTTGACCAAATCTGACTTCTTGTGCTTTGACTTGTAATCACTTAAAATCTGTCTTTGTAGTTAATAAATCTGTTTGTTTATTCTACCTGAAGCAGTGCGTTGGGTTCGCAGTGTGTCAGAGACTCCCCTGGGGATAACAAGCCTGGTACATATCAATTTCTTTGTTAAACAGATGAACTCATATAAACTTGTGGCGTCCAGCGGGCATAACTGCAAGACAGAGGTTCCTAGGGTTGTGTCTGTGACCGGAGATATTGGCTAGTGTCAGTCGGTTACACAATCCAAGGAGCAGCTTAAGTGCCAGAGGCTGTGCGTGAACAACCCAGGAGTGGGGGCTCTCACAGCAGAGCAGGGTGAGGCTGGCTCCAAAAGTCGAGGATTACAGGGGCCTAGCAGATCACTGGTCCTGAGAACACAGAAGGGAACATCACAGGGGGGACGGATGGACAGAGAAAGGGGAGTTTGGGGGATTGTTACCTAGCAGCTCTGTGTTCTTGAGGAACCAGGGTGCAGTACCCAGCCGGTCTGACTCACCAAAGACCTTCCCCAACCCCACCCCAGCCTCTGCTTGAACCAAAACCAATCAGAAGAAAGATTTACAAAAAATAACGAAAAGGTGGTGGGAGACACACCCAACCCCCTCTGGACAAGGGTGACAGGATTAAGGCCACTCCCCTGGCCTCAATTCCATCGAAGACGGGACAAGGAGGCATCTCCATTTGCCAGAGATTCCAAGGCAAGAACTGCCCTGAACTCTGGGACCAGAAAACCAGGGATGCAATGCATCATGGGGGATCTCTGCTCCAGATATTAATGAACCCACCGGCACACACCCAGCTCAGACCAATTCTAGTAACAAATCCTTGATTGGTATCCAAAATACTGAAGCTGCCTAACTGCATTTTGAGCTCCCTCAAAGGAACATCGTCCACAGCCAGGAATGATCAGCTCTTAAATATACTCCCTTGAGCCAACAGTTTATCCATAAACAGATCTAGTGTTCTCCCTTGAACCATTGCTTCTCTACAAAAACCCCGACCCACGCTCAAGTAAGAGTTCTGATGCCTGGATCCAAAATCTGCATCAGTTCCGTTGGGACTTCATCGTCTCCTGACTGATCGTGCTGGGGGCTCTGTCTGTCTCCAGCACCCCAGACCCCCAGCTACCACCACCACCTGGGGCCCCCGATCAATTCAAGCTTCACAGAGGGGTGAGAACCCAGCTCTCGCTCTCTCTCGGTAAAGCCTCCTGACCCTGACTTGTGTGATCAGTGATAGTTTTCTAACTTGACTTTTATAATCGAGTTTAAGTTAGATTTAATATTATAACCCCTCTGGTTGTTACCCAGCAATAAATAACTTCTATGATTAAGCTGGTTGCTTTTCTCGCTTTTTCCCCTGCGGGGGTGTTTTTTGGTTTCCTCATTCGCTCTGCAGCAACGCTCCTCCTACCTAAGCAGCGCTCAAAAACCCAGTGGGGTTTTCTCATCGAGTGGGTCACTACCAGAGCGTGAAAGTGGAGATAGGGACATGCTGAACGGGGACACATGAGGGTGGCAGTTTGGAAGTGCTGCTCGACCCAGCCTGCTCAAGCGTGCGCTATTCCGGTGCGGTGCCCATGGCATAGGAAGGTGAAAGCTTGGAGGTGCTGTTCGACCCAACCTACTGAGTCCAGGAACATATAAGGGGTCAGATTGGAAGTGCTGATTAACCCAGTCCTTTCTGTTAATGTTTGTGGGTGTTTGGTTCTGGGGCTCGAAGAACCCAGCCCTGGGGAACCTCAGTTCTGCAGGATAGCTCCACTGGGAGGGAGCATGCAGAAGGGAAAAAAATAGAAAACCTTATGAAAACACACGTGACACAAGCAGCACATTGATAGACTTACAGAACCACCACCCCCCAGCATCAGAGGCTCATTCACCTGCACATCTACCAATGTGATATTTGCCATCATGTGCCAGCAATGCTCCTCTGCCATGGACGTTGGCCAAACCAGACAGTTTCTATGCACAAGAATAAATGGACACAAATCAGACGTCAAGAATTATAACATTCAAAAACCAGTCGGAGAACACTTCAGCCTCACTGGTCACTCGATTACAGACCTAAAAGTCGCAATACTCCAACAAAAAAAATGTCAAAACCAGACTCCAACGAGCAACTGCAGAATTGGAATTAATTTGCAAAGTGGACACCATTAAATTAGGCTTGAAATAAAAACTGGGAGTGGATGGGTCATTACACAAAGTAAAAACTATTTCCCCATGCTAATTTTTTCCTCTTACTGTTACTCACACCTTCTTGCCATCTGTTGGAAATGGGCCATCTTGATTATCACTACAAAAGGTTTTTTTTTCTCCTGCTGATAATAGTTCACCTTAACTGGTTGGTTTCATTAAAGCTGGTATGTCAACATCCATTTTTTCACATTCTCTGTGTGTATATCTCTTCCTACTGTATTTTCCACTGCATGCATCTGATGAAGTGGATTTTAGTCCATGAAAGCTTATGCCCACATAAATTTGTTAGTGTCTAAGGTGTCATAAGTACTCCGCATTCTTTTTCCTAATAGATGAGCATACCTCAAAGTAAGGGACAAAGCTGGTAACAAATTGGTGGAGAACGCGGGCAGCACGTGACCCTAATCACGTGTTGAGTAGTTGCTGTGGAGTGGGGAAACAGGGGCACAGACCTGAGCAAACTGCCTCTTCCTTTTTCAGACTAAGGTCCTTTAGTGAGGTCTCAGAATATTTGGTAACATTCTGTAACTTTTAAGTTAGGAATCGTGCTGAGAATAATAGTAGGACCCTGCAATAAGGAGCTAAAGAGTCATTCTTTAAAAGTAAAGATTTTAGAGCAATACTGTGCGGATCATCAGTGAGATAAGGGAAGTAGAGATGGCTGGGGAAAAAACCTTGACTGCTCGCTTGAGACAGGAGAAAACCAACAGGTTAGCGAGATGGGTAATGAAGAAGGGGAAATGCCCCTGGAAAAGCGGGTGCTTTAAGGGTGACAATCCCCTGATTGAAGCGAGTCTAAGCTTTGAACAATATTGTACAACTTTTAAGGCATGGGGTAGTGCAAAGGATGCAGCTGCTGCATGGGCATTATTATATGCATCTCCAGACATGGCTGAAATGGTAAAGGGAAGGCAGGAACTGGAACTGGAGAAAAAGCAGTTACAAGGGCGTTTGAACAAATGTGAGGCCAACTGGTGTAAATTATTAGCAGAAAAGCTTCAAATGGTGACTGAACTTAGAAATATGCAAGAGGAGAGAGACAAGGCCAACTGGGATGCAGAACAGTGTAGGAAAGAATGAACAAAAAAATTGTTAGAAGAAGCGAGAGCAGCAACTCGCTTCCTTGCGGATGAGAATAAGACAGCAGCAGGCCATCAGAAGTGCCAGGCAGAGGTTAGTAAATTGCGTGCCCAATTTAGCGCCCATAAGGGGGTGGTAGCGGCTGTAAGGTTGAGAGAGGATTGCGATTTGGAGCCCCCTCAGAAATAGAGATACCCCCTGATGCTGACCCCAAAAATCCATTCAACCCTGATTGGCCACACAGGCATAACGTTGCCCGTTTCCACAAGGGAGGTTAAACACATAGTTTCAGGAGCCGATCTTCCCACAACGGAGCTGGTTATGGATGTAGTAAGGTGGTCTCCTAGTCAGCTCAAGGCTATTGCCGAGAGACTGGGGCCACTGAGCCGTGACCCAGCCGTTGCATGGCTGACCCGTGTTTGGCAAATGCACCGCTCTGCTGACGGCATGGGCTTAATGCAACTGGCTCGGTTATGCACCTCTCCTTGCGCTGCAGATGCTCTGGAGCTCTTGGGAGCGACTGGACAGCCACTGGACCCCGGGAATGGATGAGAAATGCCCTCAAAATATTCCTGCCTGCTTCTCCCCTCAGGAATCTACAGATAATGGAAGAGCAGAAACCAGGCGAGGCCCCCGAACCTTACCTACCTTGAAAAAAGATGCTGGCAGCTCTCTCTGGTTCGTTGCCCCAACCAGAAGAGAATGGGATTATCACTTCCCATGAACTGGGGACCCGAATGGTTTCATTCCTCACAGCTCAACGAGTGGAAGGGTAAAACACCTGACCCTCAAGGAAGAATATAACTGTTTCCTCCATCCTGCCAGCCACCCTTCTTGGCTAGCAAGAAGGAATGGCTTGAGGTCATTGGAAACTACGCGTTGAGTGGGCTTGTCAGTGCCTACCCCGCTGTGGAGGCAGGAAAGGCCAGAGAGTGCGCGAGTTTGTTCCTTCTTCTCTGCCCCCTCACAGGAACACAAGCCGTGACATCCCGCCATTGTCCCAGCCCCTCGCTGTTCAGAAATGTCTGGAGTCTGATGGTGTCCCGGCTCTCTGCTGAACCTGTGATCCTTCTGAATCCCTGGAGGCGCATGCCAGCTGGAGCCCAGGAAGTAAAATTGCTGGGCCACACGCATGGATTCTACAGGCATGGGAGCAACCCCCTGGCCCTGCAGCGTCGCTACCAGTTCTACACTGTCGGCAACTCCTCGGGTCGCCCCTGGGAAAGCATTGCCAATTGCACGCACAGTGCCACCCGGGAGTCACTCACGTTTTGTTATGAAACTAAGACCACGCCAGACTCCGTCCCATTCTTCTGCAAGCCGGTGTGGTCTCGAAAGGGACGTACACCGTCAAACACAACCCGTGACAGCTTTCCAGGTGCTGGAAGGTGCAGGATAGTCCTGGTTTCCTCCGCTGTTTGGGGAGGTCTGATGGGTTCAGTCACAGAGCCAGCCTTCGGACTGTCACCTGATGTGCTGGAATAACCTTTTAGCCCATTTTCCCCACCAGCTTGGGACTCCAGAACCTGCCTTGTTGAGCCAGACACACGAGCCTGCTGCAACACAGAAGCGGGTCTGGTCTACACCCCCAAGGCTGCAGACTTTAACCAAAAACTGCTCAGCAGTTCACCTGACACCCAGCTCCCAATGGGATCCAAACCCCAAATAAATCTGTTTTACTCTGTATAAAGCTTATGCAGGGTAAACTCGTAAATTGTCTGCCCTCTATAACACTGATAGAGAGAGATGCACAGCTGCTTGCTTCCCCAGGTATTAATCACTTACTCTGGGTTCATTAATAAACAAAAGTGATTTTATTAAGCATAAAATGTAGGATTTAAGTGGTTTCAAGTACTAACAGAACAAAGTAAGTTACCCAGCAAAATAAAGCAAAAACACGGATGTCTGTGCCTAATACATTAAGAAACTGAATACAGGTAAAATCTCATGCTCAGAGATGGCCCAATAAGCTTCTTTCATAGACTAGACTCTTTCCTAGTCTGGGAATTTTTTCCCTTGGTACAGTCCTCGTTAGTTCCAGCAGGCAACTGTCAGCAGTGAACGAGCTGAGCGGCGAACAGCGGAGGCTAACAGGGGAGTTTGCCTGGGAGTTCGCCTGGGGAGAGCCCACTGAGGCTTTTATCTTGCGGGCTTCTCTGAGTAGTTGCTGCAACAGCTGAGGAAGTTCTTAGAAGGAAGGAAATGTGGAAGGTGAGCGTTCAGCTGTTGTGACCTGCACAGGTTGTGCCAGGTTTGCCTTTCTTCCACAGGACAGAAGCGACTTTGTACAAACAAAGTGCAAGCTGGTCTCCATATTGGAAGAGAAAGTTCGAGGTCTGGAGAAACAAGTATCGACCCTGTGTAGCATAAGAGAAAACGAAGATTTCCTGGACAGATGTCAGGATATGCTTCTATGGGCACAGCATTCTGAAGAATCAGAGCAAGCTGCACAGCGGGGACAGGACGGTGAAGAAATCTGGCAGCATGTGACCTCCAGAAGAAGAAAGAGGAGCGTCCATGTACCAGCAATGGAGATAGAGGTGAGCAACATTTTCATGTTCTCTCCACAGGTACTAATGTGGAGAGTGGAGTAGATGGTACTTCTGAGAGAAGGGAGCAGAAGAAGACTCCACCGACTGGAAGGCACGAGATGCCCTGTCCTAGGATAGGGGTTCCACGACCACCGGTCCCAAGAGAAGGAGGTAGGTGGTGGTGGTGGGGAATCCCTCCTCAGGGAGACTGAGTCATCCATCTGTCGCCCTGACCGAGAAAACCGAGAGGTCTGCTGCTTACCAGGAGCTAGGATTCGTGATGTGACAGAGAGACTGCCGAGACTCATCAAGCCCTCGGATCGCTGCCCCTTCCTGCTTCTCCACGTGGGCACCAATGATACTGCCAAGAATGACCTTGAGCGGATCACTGCAGACTACATGGCTCTGGGAAGAAGGATAAGGAGTTTGAGGTGCAAGTGGTGTTCTCGTCCAGCCTCCCTGTGCAAGGAAAAGGCTTAGGTAGGGATAGTCGAATTGTGGAAGTCAACGAATGACTACGTAGGTGGTGTCAGAGAGAAGGCTTTGGATTCTTCGACGATGGAATGGTGTTCCATGAAGGAGGAGTGCTAGGCAGAGACGGGCTCCAGCTAATGAAAGGGTGGAGCCATCTTCACAAGCAGGCTGGCTAACCTAGTGAGGAGGGCTTTGAACTAGGTTCACTGGGGGAAGGAGACCAAAGCCCTGAGGTAAGTGGGGAAATGGGATACCGGGAGGAAGGAGGAGAAGGAGAGTGCAAGAGGGGAGGACTCCTGTCTCAGACTGAGAAAGCAGGACAATCAGCGAGTTATCTTAAGTGCCTAGACACAAATGCAAGAAGCCTGGGAAACAAGCAGGGAGAACTGGAAATCCTGGCACAGTCAAGGAACTATGATGTGATTGGAATAACAGAGA
>NC_133779.1:23214050-23226300 GCF_003597395.2 Chelonoidis abingdonii | reverse complement strand
TTTAAGACCCAGCTTGACAAAGCCCTGGCTGGGATGATTTAGTTGGGGTTGGTCCTGCTTTGAGCAGGGGGTTGGACTAGATACCTCCTGAGGTCCCTTCCAACCCTGATATTCTATGATCTTAGGTGAAAAGCAGGGGCGTTCTCATGACTGGGACCCCCTCACTCCCCCAGGGTGCCCCCCGGCAGGGTCCTGTGGGTCGAGGGAGCTGCCCAGAATTACCCTGGAGCGCATAGGGTCTGGGCTCCCCCCACCCTTCAGTGGGGCGATGGGGGGCACCCCCAGAGGTAAGGGGAGAGAGATTGTAGCTGTGGAGTCCACATGCACCTGCCGAGTGTGCACACCCCCTATAGAGCCATTGGGGGCCCCCACGCGAATCCTGTACAGAGCCAGCAGGGGGCCCCCACACACATACCCTATAGAGCCCAGGGACTCAAATGTACCCCCTATAGAGCTGGGGGCCACACATGTACCCCATTAGAGCCAAGGGACCCCCACACTCCCTATACAGCCAGGGTCCCCCATGCACCCTTAAATAGGTAGGGCCCCTCACCTCTACAGAGCCAGGGGCCCAACACACACATCCCCTAAAGAGTCAGAGGGAGCCCTCACACACACCCTTATAGAGCCAAGCCCCCCCCGCCCCCCCACACACACAGGGCCAGGGGTGTGCACACCTCCACTATGGATCCAGGGAACACACCAACTCCCCTCTAGCACCAGCAAACAGACAGACACCTGCACATACTCGAATAGAGCTAGGAGACAAACACTGTACATCAAGCTATTTGCCCGTCCGGAGGCTCTCGCTTGCCAGGGAAAGAAGCGGGCCAAATGGGGAGCTGATCTGGGTGCAGGCGCCCAGCTGCTCCAACAGCGTCAGCCAAGTCATAAGCTGAGCGGGAGGAGACGGTCTCAACCCACCAAGAAAAAGTGTCCTACACAAAAGCAGCTCAGTGTAACCCAGTGGTTCCCAAACTGGGGTTAGTGAACCCCTGGGAATTCATGAAATGTTAGAGGGGTTTCTCAGAAATAAAATTCCTAACGGCGGACAGAGCTGTCCCTAGGGACCCCAGGCAGCACGGGGCCAGCAACCTGGAGCCCCTGGACTTCCAAGAGTGAAGCAGATCAAAGCAAGAATCTCTATCCCACTGAGGAAATTTAAACTTCAAGGACTTATATGAAATGGAAAGAGAGGGAGGTATTTTTTGCTGTTTTTAAAATAAAATAAGCAGCTAGTCTTGTTTTTAAAATCATTATGAAGAACAAGTTTAAGCTTTGTTGTAACGTGTGTTGTTTGCCTGGACTGCTCAAGACCCGAATGCCTGTGTGGGAGGAACTCTTTGAGTTGGCTTCTTAAATACCTTCCTGCTGTTTCACATCTGTTACTCCTAGATGCAACCTAGGAGCCTTGTCTTATACCAGGCTTATTCGAAGTGATACAAGCTACGACAGTGAGATCTTGGAAGAGTTTTCATAATATAATAAAAATACCGTAATGATAAATAATCATCTTAAATAATGTGTAATAAGCATGTCATAAAAACAAATTTGATACTATCACTGCTTTTATAATTTATACTCAGGTAAAGGAGAAAACCCCTGGAAATGTTCATTTTTAGGAGAGGGTTCGCGAGACTTGACATTTTAGTGAAAGGGGTTCCTGGGTTGCTAAAGTTTGGGAACCACGGGTGTAACTACATCTAGGAACAGAGAACGCAGGCCAGACTTCCAGGCTGGGGAGCAGGGGTTCGGGAAAAGATTCAGGGGCTGGTGGCAAAGAATTGGCTGAACACAAGCTCCCAGCGCAACGCTGCGGCCCAAAGAGCTAATGTGACCCCGGGGTGTATAAAACAGGGGAATCTGGAGTAGGAGCAGCGAGGTGATTTTACATCTGGATTTGGCCCTGGTTCGGCCACCGCTGGGATCCTGTGTCCAGTTCTGGTGGCCCCAATTCAAGGAAGACGTGGTTAATTTGCAGAGGGGATCAATGAAGAGCCACGAGAATGATTCAAGGGTTAGAAAACCGGCCTTATTCGTGATAAACTCCAGGAGTTCCAGCTATTTAGCTGAAAGAGACTTTTGCAGGGTGACTTGACCCCACTTTGTGGGGGACAAATATTTAATCTAGCCGAGAAAGGTGGATAGATCACGACTCAACAGCTGGCAGTTGAAGCTAGACATATTCAACAGGAAATAAGGTGCAAATTTTTAACCGTGACAGAGTAATTAACTACTGGGGAGAATTTGCCAAGGGTCACTGCGGATTCTCCGTGATTGGCAATTGTTTTGAATCCAGATTGGCTGTTTTTTCTAGAAGAGCCGATAATTCCCAGAGCAGAAGGATGTTCTCCGGCCTGCGGCCTGGCCTTGAAGTCAATGAGCAACGGGTCTCTCCTCTGCCAACGAGGCCAAGTATCCGGAAAAACCGATTGACCAGCGTGTTGCTAAGCTGCCGAGGTGTCCGACTCAAGCGTCTTGGGTTAACCATGGGCCTTGCGCTCAACGGGACGGCGTTTCTCCATTGGGGGTGGGATGCAACCACTTCTGAATGCCAACCCCAACCTGTTCAAAAATTTCAGAGACTACTCCAGGCATCGCTGGGCAGAATTAATGTTGATCAATGGAAAGCAGCACACACTGGAAAACATAATCCCACCTATACGTACAAATTAGCTGTTACCACTCAAGAAAGAGATCTTGGAGTCATTGTGGATAGTTCTCTGAAAACATCCACTCAAGGCGCAGCGACAGTCAAAAAAGCCAACAGAACATTGAGAATCATTAAGAAAGGGATAGATAATAAGACAGAAAATATCCTGTTGCCTCTGTATAAATCCATGGTACACCCACATCTTGAATACTGCGTGCAGATGTGGTTGCCCCATCTTAAAAAGAGATATAGGAATTGGAAAAGGTTCAGAAAAGGGCAACAAAAATGATTAGGGGAATGGAATGGCTTCCGTATGAGGAGAGATTAATAAGACTGGGACTTTTCAGCTTGGAAAAGAGGCAACTAAGGGGGGATATGAGAGAGATTTATAAAACCATAACTCGTGTTTAAGTAGATAAGGAAGTGTTATTTACTCCTTCTCATAACACAAGTACTAGGAGTCACCCAATGAAATGAATAGGCAGCAGGTTTAAAACAATCCAAAGAACGTATTTCTTCACACAATGCACAGTCAACCTGTGGAACTCCTTGCCAGAGGATGTTGCGAAGGCCAAGGCTATAACAAGGGGTCAAAAAAGACCTAGATAAGTTCATGGAGGATGGGTCCATCAATGGCTATTAGCCAGGATGGGCAGAGATGGTGTCCCTAGCCTCTGTTTGCCAGAGGCTGGGAGTGGGCAGCAGGGGATGGATCACTTGGTGATTGCTTGCTCTGTTCATTCCCTCCGGGACACCTGGCACTGGCCACTCTCGGCAGACAGGACACTAGGCTAGATGGACCTTTGGTCTGACCCAATGTGGCCGTTCTTATGTTCTTAATCCTACTCATATGAGGGAGAAATTGGAAGCGGGAAGGGTGGGAAAACAGGGGACATACCAAGCTGCTGGCATCCAGTTAGGGCTTCCCCAGCTTCCAGCATCTCTACAGTTGTCTTCGGCTCAAAGCACTGGTCAATGGCCACCATTAATGCCTCCCAGCACCAATTCACCCTCCAAGCTCGGCTCCACCGCCTTCCCAAATGACTCTTCTCCCAGGGAGGAGCCCAAGCCCCCAACAATCTGGCCCAAAGGGCGGGTGCCCCCAGCGACGCTGAGGCTGAGCTTTGGTGAACGGGTGATATTTATGCAGCGAAAAGAAATGCTCAGGCTACCCCGGGGGCCGAGACAAAACAGACGCACAGAACCCAACAGCAACCGCCTGATGCGCCGATATCTATTGGGCATTCGGGGCATGGGACGCGACAGCCATGGTAGGGCCAAACGCATCACCGCATAGTTCTTGTGGAGCACAGGATAGTCCCCGCTCAGAGCCAGCACCTGACCTTTCCTCATACCCCCGGTATGATCCTGGCCCCTCTCTCTGAACCCAGTCGAGTGCTCCTCCAGCCATCGGCAGCGCTACCCAGCCCCAGCTGACAGAGTTGCAAGACCCTCTGCCTTTACGCCAGGGAGAAAGCAAATCTCAAACCCAGCAAAATCAAAACCAACGTTGCCTCGACATTGCAATTGCACGCAAACACTATCCCAGCTGAAACTGCCGACATCAACATCGCTGCTCACAGCTTGTCACCAACACCTGGCCCAACGATCACACAACAGAAACACCAGAGAGACCAAAAGGACACCTTCCAGAGCTCGATAGGCATCCGGGCCTTCTGCCACAAAACGGCCAAAGCTCACCTCACTCAAACGATAGATCTGTTGAGTGTATGCATCGCCAGCGACTAGATCTCAAAGGGTCGGCCAGTGGTCACCTTGCACTACGAGCCACGGAGTCTTCATTTCCAGTCCCAGGAAGTTCGTTAACACGTTAGTCTTAAAAAGAGTAGAATGATCAGACCTGATATTATATAACGATTTTCGGTGGCGTTCAAAGTGAACAATCACGCCTCGCCAATCTACTAGCAATCTCTTTGAAAAAAATAATCTTACCCAGTTCCAGTCACAGGGTTTAGATCTTGTACCACACTGACCCTGGGCGACACCCCACCACACACACACATCCACACACCACACACATCACACCATCTCAGCCTCACACTCCATGCAGGACCCATCCCTCCCTTCCCCTGGAGCACAAACCCCCCAGTGCTCCGTCCATTGGCTGCATACTTCCCCCCCACACACACTCACACTCATACACACCATCGTTCTCTGAAGCCAATGGGGCCGTGAGCAATTAATACACAGGCGTGGCATATCTCTGGTCCTGGGACCCTGAGCACACACTCCTCCTCCCCACCGCAAAGCCCCAGAGCCAATGCAGGCTTGTGGGTACATACTCATATCCAGGCATCCCGGCCCCAAGACCCACAACTAACCCCCACACATGCACCCCAGTGCCTCCAGGGACCCTACAATAACAAGCCCCTCAGTCGCACCCAGAGACCCTACAATATCACACTCGCCACACGCAGTCCCCAGTGCCTCCCACAACCCACAACACACTATCCCCACATCCCTAGCGCCTCCAGAGGCAACTCCTACAATAACACACCTTCACGTGCAGCCCCACGTGCCCCCAGCAATCCCGACCAATAACACAACTCCACACACGCCCAGCCCAGTGTCGCCAGATACCCTACAATAACACACCCACACTACGCACGCCCAGCCCCCCAAGAACCTGACTACTAACCACACCATCCCCACGCAGCACGCCCAGAACCCCTCCTAACACACCCAACACACGCTCCCGTTCCTCCCAGAGGTACCCTCCAATATACAGCCCCCATACATCCCACCCACCTCCCTCCACCAGGCCAGCACAGCCCCCAGCTCTCACCACCAGTGGCGCATGCCTGCCGTGTGTATTAATGCTTTAGTTCTAAAACCTGCCCTCCCAGCTGCATCCCCCTCCCCCCCCGAACACGGCAGAGCCGCTTATCGAGACGGACAGGTGTGAGCTGGCCTAATCCCACTGCACACCGCCAGCAGCCAGCTCCCTCCATCCACTAGCAGAGCAGGATCGGCCCCTGCCCTCTATTCCCCCCCCGGCAGCTCTGCGCCCTCCCCCCGGAGCAGACAGCTCCCCCCACTGAGTCCCGTCTCCTGGCCCCAAGCCCCTTCTTCGCTCCCCCCCAGCTGGGGAGTTAGACTGTGCCCTCCCCAGGACGTGTTGGGGGGGCTCTCTGCCCAGGCAGGTACCAAGAGCACTCAACAGGTACAAGGAGCAAGGACACCCCCCGGAAAAAAACCCAAAACTTGTTTTCTACTGGGAAAACTGGCAAAACCAGTGAACAACCAGAATTCACCCAGCATGTCAGTGAAAAGGACCCAGGAGTCCTGGCTCCCAGCCGCCCCCCCATCGTTCCTAACCACCAGACCCCACTCCCCTTTCAAAGCTGGGGAGAGAACCCAGGAGTCCTGGCTCCCAGCCCCCCTGCTGTAACCCACTAGCCCCCACTCCCCTTTTGGAGCCGGGGAGAGAACCCAGGAGTCCTGGCTCCCAGCCCCACCCCGCTCCAACCCAACACACCCCAGAGTCCTTGCCCCAATCCCTTACCTGGCTCTGTGCTCCGGGTGACCCACGGACGCTGTCTAAAATATTCCAGGCCCCAGATGGGGCTGTGGGGGAGGAATCCCAAAAAAGGAGGGGAGTGAAGAAATAGCAGTTGGGGAGAGCAGAAATCCCAATCCAATCTGGGGGGGCAGTGCTGGTCCTTGGGAGGTGCCCGGGGTAAAGGGGGTGCCCACACAGCAGAGCTCCAGGTCCTGCAGCGCTGGCCTCTGGCTGTGGGGTCCCCCTGCGCTGGCCGGGCCCCCCGAGAGCAGCAGGTCGGCGTGTGTGGACAGGGCTGTCAGCACCTGGGGATGGGGCTGGAGGTGCGGGGGGGTTAACACCCATAATCCTCACCCTGTGTCTTTGCTGAGCTAATCAGCTTATGGGGCCTGGGGGTGGGGGGAGCTGGGACAGGCTGGGGGGAGGGGGCAGGAGCATGGGGGTGGCCAGTTCCCAACAGAGCCAGGCAGACGGTGCCAGGGGAGCGGCACGAGCAGACGGGGGTGCCTGGGGGGCGGTGGATGGGGTGCTGGGGAGGAGATGGTGACTAATGGGTTGCAGGAGGGAGATGGGGTGCTGAGGGTATGTGGGGGTGCCCATGTCTATGGGGGTGAGATGGGGCAATGGGGGCTGTAGGAGGGAATGGGGGGTGCCGGGCACAGTGGGGCTGAGATGGGGGTGCCCAGGAAGATGGTGGATCAGCGGGGGCACACACAGAGGGTGCTGGCGGGGAGCCGTGCAGCCAGCTGGGCTTGCAGGTTGTGGGGGACGTGGGGCTGTGCGCACTGGGCAGGTTGGGTGTGGAGCTGTGTTAGAGCAAGCTGTGTATGAGGGGGCGGAGAGCAGGTGGGGTGTGTGTGTGTGTAGAGGTTGTGTGGTATGTGCGTAGAGGTTGTGTGTGGAGGGTGTGTGTTGGGATTTGTGTGTGGAGGGTGTGTGTGTGTGTGGAGGGCGTGTGTGTTGGGATTTCTGCATGGATGTGGTATGTTGGGATGTATATGGAGGGTGTGTGTTTACATTATGTGTAGAGATTGTGTTTGTGTGTATATATAGAGGCTGTGTGTTGGGATTTGTGTGTGGAGGTTGTTTGTTGGAATTTGTGTGGTGTGTTGGGATATGTACAGAGGGGGTGTCTGTGGAGGGTATATGTGTAGGTTATGTGTAGAGGTTTTGTGTTGGAATTTGTATATGGAGATTGTGTGTGTGTGTGTGCTGGGATTTATGCAGAGGTTGTGTGTATCTGTGGAGAACGTATGGTGTAGGGTGTGTGCAGAGGGTGTGTGTTGGGATTTGTGCATGGAGGTTGTGTGTGTTGGGGTGTGTGTATAGGTTGAGGTTGTATGGGTGTGGGTGTGTAGAGGTTGTGTGTTGGGACGTGTGTGTGGAGGTTATGTGTTGGGGATGTGTGTTGTGTGTATGGAGGTTGTGTGTTGAGACGTGTGTGTAGAGGTTATGTGTTGGAGGAGTGTTGTGTGGTGTGGGTGTGTTGTGTGTATGGAGGTTGTGTGTTGCGATGTGTGTGTGTAGGTTATGTATTGGGGTGTGTGTGGTGTGTTGTGTGGGTGTGTATGCAGGTTTTGTGTTGGGGTATCTGTGTAGAAGTTGTGGGGGGGTGTTGTGCAGGTGTGTTGTGTGTAGAAGTTGTGTGGAAAGGCTGAGGGGTGAGTAGGAGCACACGTGTTACAGTGTGTAGAGGACGAGTGTCCATGCGCACATCAGGGGGAAGGGAGGGAGGGTGTGTGTCCAGGGTCCAGGTGTGGGAGCTCGGGGGTGTTGCAAGAGAGAGGGTGCGTGCGCCTGTGGAGTTCTGCACGGAGGGTGCGCAATGGGCTGTGTACCGGTGCTGGGGGGTCTGTGTGTGGTTGTGGGGGGCTGGCCGGGTGCAGTGCAGGCACTTGTTCTACAGAGAGACAAGGAGGGATGGGGGGTTGGCGTGTGTGGGACAGATTGTGGGGGTTGCGGTCTATGCATTGGGTTGTGAAGAGCTGTATGAGAGGTTGTGTGAGGTGGGGGGGTTGTGTGTTTGGGGGGGGTGTGAGGGAGGGAGAGGGGTATCTCCATGGATTGGCTGTTCCCTTCCACCACCACCACCCCCGCTGGCAGGGAAAGGGGGCACAGGGGGAAATGGGGGGCACGTCGACCACAGCTGGCTGGGAGGGAGCTCGGAGGACCCTGGGTGCGGGCTGAGTGGTCCCAGGGAGGAGCCCCTGGCGCTAGCCCCACACCAGGCAATGAGGCGAGGCAGGCGCAGGCTCCCACGGGGCGAGGGTGCCTGGGTGAGCGAGGGGTGGGGGGTCCTGTGGGGCAGATGGGATGTGGAGGGAGCAGAGCCTGTGGGGCAGGAGAGTGGGACTGGGAACCAAGGGGCACAGACTGGTGGAGGAGGCTGGGGAGTGGAAGGGGAGTGACTGGCACTGGCCACCCCTCTCCACCAAGGGGATAACGCCCTACTACTGCCGGTTGACGGAGCAACGATTCATTTTAATCTGGTTCAGTGTAAACACGGCCATCCAGGAGCAAAGAAAGTGGATCAGATTTCGGGGGGGGGGGGGGGGGGTATCTTCGTCCTGGGAAGTCGGGACCCTGATATCAGCCTTGCTGGCGGCTAACCAGATGAATGTGCCGACGCGACCCAGAGGCTGGGCACTGAAGACGAATCCCCGCCGGAAAGACACCGGCGTTTTCACCAGCAAGAGGCGTTAACTGGGACGCCATCGGGGATGGGAGTTCGACTACATCTGCTCTGGGAGCGATTGGGGGGGGGGGAATCACATGAGACGGGTCAGACGGTTGCCAAGGTCCCGTGTCCGGCCTTGGACATCCGCACCAGGATAAAAGGAACCGTTTTTTAGCCCCGGGAGATGGAGCCATTGACCCGGGGCGGCCGTGGGTTTTTTCTCCCTGTGTGGACGTGCCCAGGGGGGCCGGATCCCGGCCTGGCCCCGCTCATGAGTTCCCAGGAGAATTTGGGCATGACCCTCCTCCGGTGGGCACCATCCTCCACGCTTTCCGGGTGCCCGCCGGGGCAGAGGTGGGAGAAATCCCGGAGCTGCGTCTCCGGCGCAGGATTCGCCTCGGGGGGCTGCGCGTTAAAGGAGATGGGCACGTCGCGCCGAGTGGCTCGTCAAGCGAGCGCCGGGCACCGATTGGGGGGGGCGGGTCCCACGGGGGAAGGGACCACAGCACGAGATGGCGGGCAGAAAGCCAGCCCCAAGGCACCCGTGTGTGGGGGGGGGGCACCGCAGGGTTGTGTAAGCCGCGTTCGCACCAAAGCAGATTAGAGCTAATCAGAGCAGCCTGATCGCCCTGCGCTGCCAGGGGGAGGGGCAAGGGGGCAGCAGATGGCAGTGCCCACCCTGGGGGAGGGGCTGGGCACGGGTGGGGGAAGTCCTCCCCACGGCAAACCCAGCTCTGCCAATCGCTGCACAGGCTCTGCTACTCTGGGCAGCCCGGAGGCAGGACACCGAGATAGATGGACACGTGGGGCTGATGCAGAGCAGCAGGGAGGAGGCAGGATACCGGGGTAGATGGGCCTGTGAGGCTGATGCAGAGCAGCAGGAAGGAGGCAGGACGCCAGGGTAGATGGGCCCGTGGGGCTGAGCCAGGCAGTAGGGAAGAGGTGGGACACCGGGGTAGCTGGTCCCATGGGGCTGATGCAGAGCAGCAGGGAGGAGGTGGGACGCCGGGGTAGCTGGGCCCGTGAGGCTGATGCAGAGCAGCAGGGAGGAGGCGGGACGCCGGGGTAGATGGGCCCATGAGGCTGAGCCGGGCAGCAGGGAAGAGGTGGGACAGCGGGGTAGATGGGCCCATGAGGCTGATGCAGAGCAGCAGGGAGGAGGTGGGACGCCGGGGTAGATGGGCCCATGAGGCTGAGCCGGGCAGCAGGGAGGAGGTGGGACGCCGGGGTAGATGGGCCCATGAGGCTGAGCCGGGCAGCAGGGAGGAGGTGGGACGCCGGGGTAGATGGGCCCAGGGGGCTGAGCTGGGCAGCAGGCGGGACGCTGGGGTAGATGGGCCCATGAGGCTGGTGCAGAGCAGCAGGGAGGCGGGACGCCAGGGTAGATGGGCCCAGGGGGCTGCTCCCATTGGGTGACCCCCAGCCTTGCTGCTCTTCCTGGAGGGCGCGGGAGCAAAGGGCTGGCAGGCCGGGCCCCCCAGTCACTGCACCGGATCTGCTGCAAAACCCAAATCTTCTTTATTTAGAAAAATATCCAACAGCGCCCCAACGGGGGGGGCAATAACTTAGAGCAACGCAACATGGCGCCGAGGGGGGGCAGCCTGGGCGTGCTGCCCCATGTGCCACCCTGGCACCAACGCAACATGCGAACCGGGGCTGAGAACGGGGCCCCTCGGGCAGCGGGAGGCCCCTGGGACTGGGGGGGTGGGTCTGTGCCCAGGGGGTGCAGGGGGTGAAGGTATCAGGACGCCCCGCGGGGACCCAGCTTCATCTCCACACACCGCCCCCCTTGCTGGCACGGGCACCGATCTGGGCCGCCTTCCGCCCACCCTTGGAAGGGCCATGGGTCTTCTCGGGGCCGGGCCGGGTGCTGGATGGGCGCCGGGGGGGACCCACCTGCGGGAGAGGGGAGGGAGGGTGAGCAGCCAGAAACAGAGCCCCAGACTATGGGGGAAGGGTGCAACCCCTCAGGGTGCCAGGCGCCCGTCCATCTCAGCGCCCTGCCCCATAGCAATCCCCACAGCGCCCAGAGCCCATCACCCACAGAGCCCAGTCTCGCAGCCCCCCATGGTGCCCAGGACCCGCAGAGTCCACCCCCAGCGCCCCCTAACGCTGACAACACGCATCCCCCCAGCCCATGGCAGACTCACCTCTCTCCTGCCGGCCTCGGGTAGCCTGGGGTCGAGGTTCCTGCGGGCGGACGGGATCACGTGGCCCCCGTCGCCCTTCACGTCGGGCCTGAGGAGCAGCAGATAGGAATGGCCCTCTTGGCCAAGAGAACCCAGGAGTCCTGGCTGCCAGCCCCCAGCCTTGCTCTAACCCACTAGCCCCCACTCCCCTCCCAGAGCCGGGGAGAGAACCCAGGAGTCCTGGCTCCCAGCCGCCTCTGCTCTAACCCACCAGCCCCCATTCCCCTCCCAGAGTCAGAGACAGAACCCAGGAGTCCTGGCTCCCAGCCCACCTGCTCTAACCCACCAGCCCCACTCCCCTCCCAGAGCTGGGGAGAGAACCCAGGAGTCCTGGCTCCCAGCCCCCTGGCTCTAGACCACCAGCCCCCACTCCCCTCCCAGAGCTGGGGAGAGAACCCAGGAGTCCTGGCCCCCAGTCGCCTCTGCTCTAACGCACCAGCCCCCATTCCCCTCCCAGAGTCAGGGACAGAACCCAGGAGTCCTGGCTCCCAGCCCCTTGCTCTGACCCACCAGCCCCCATTCCCCTCCCAGAGCCGGGGAGAGAACCCAGGAGTCCTGGCTCCCAGCTCCACCCTCGCTCTAACCACTGGACCCCACTCCCCTCCCAGAGCTGGGGAGGGAACCCAGGAGTCCTGGCTCCCAACCCTCCCCCTGCCTAGCCCTAAACTGAGCTGACAGGGGTGTAGATGGGGGGAACCCCCCACACCCGGACCCATATCCTAAGTTTTGTATCTCTATGTCAATGGGGAGGTGGGGAGATGAACCGCAGCAGCTAGGGAACTACACCTCCCAGCATGCAAGGCAGAGTAGAGTAGTGCAGTCTGGGAGCTGTAGTCTCCTTGGGCCGCCCTTGGGGTGTAAGTCCTGACCCCAGGGGTCCCTAGGAGTGGGGTGGAGCCCTGGGGCAGGCACAGTGCCAGCCTTACCCGCTGCTGTCGCCGGAGCGCAGGTAGGCGAACAGCTCCTCGGAGGAGGGCGCCACCCGGCCCTTGGCCTGGCACAGCTGCAGCAGGCGGGAGACCTCGGCCACCTGCCGGGGGGACAGGATGCCCCCCTCACCCCCTGCTGAGAGAGATGGGGTGAGCCAGGGCAGGGGGAGGGGCAGCTGGTCCCAGGGTAGCGCTAGGGGGCGCTGTGTGGCAGGCAGCGGGGCAGTGGTCTCAGCAGGGGGCGCTCTCCCCTGGCAGGCAGGGCTGGCCCCAGGGCGG
>NC_133779.1:23210792-23212045 GCF_003597395.2 Chelonoidis abingdonii | reverse complement strand
GGGGGGAAGAGTGGGACCCACGGGGGGAGGGACCCGGGGTGCTGGAGGGGAGGCATCTGCCTGGGGCAGGACCCAGATGGGGCAGGCCTGGGGCTCCTATGGGGCGGGACCAAGGTGGAGCAGCCTTACCTGGCTGGGTGTGGGGCTGGGCCTGGCCCGTGGGTCGGGGGGGACTCTCACCCCCCGGCCCCTCCTGCCTGGGGGCGTCACTCGGCATCTGCTCCAGCAGCTGAGAGAAAGACGGGGGGCGGGGGCAGACGTGAGCAGCCGGGTACCCCACCCCTGACCCCCCCCTCGCCCCACACGCACAGCCAGTCCCCAGCCCCCCACTCTCCCTGGCCAGACCCCCCCACTGCCAGGCTCCTACCAGCGACAAGTAGTACTGCAGCTCCGGGCGCAGCTGGCCGGGGAGCACCCGCCCCCCGCTCTCCAGGCTGCTGTCTGGGGGGGTCTCGCGATCGCTCGGCCCCCCCTCCTCCTCGGGGTAGGGGTGCTCCGCCAGGTGAGGGGGGTGCAAGCTCAGCCCTGGGCAGGAAAAAGGGGTCAGAGCAGCACAACCCAGTGACCTCCCAACCTCAGGTGCCAGCCTCAATGCCCCAGGGCAGCACTAGGGGGCGCTGTGGGGCAGGGAGTGGGGCGGGGGACTCAGCAGGGGGCGCTCTCCCCCGGCAGGCAGGGCTGGCGCCAGGACAGCGCTAGGGGGCACTGTGGGGCAGGGAGCGAGGCAGGGGGAGCTCTTCCCCGGCGGCCAGGGTTGGCCCTAGGGTGGCACTAGGGGGTGCTGTGGGGCAGGGACCCAGGCAGGGGGCTCAGCAGGGGATGCTCTCCCCCGGCAGGCAGGGCTGGCCCCAGTGCAGCGCTAGGGGGCGCTGTGGGGCAGGGAGCGTGGGACACCTCTCATGCTGGCCAGGTGATCCCCGCACAAACAGCCCCACGCTCCACCCCAGAGCCAGCTGCATCTCAGCCAGTGAGGACAGCCAGGGGGAGCTGCTCCCAGCCCCCCACCCGGCTCAGGCTTCCCCGGAGCCAGCGGTGGGATGGGGGGCGCCCCCATGCCCCATACCTGGGCCGGCAGAGTCGTCGAGCTGCGGCTCCAGTGGCTGGAAGCCCGGCTGGCTCAGGAGGCTCTGGTTCAGGAGCTGGGCCAGCTCGGCGGAAACGCACCCGCTGGGCGCCAGGGGCAGGAAGCGCTCGGGACCCCGCGCCGGGGGCAGAGAGCTGCGCTGGGTGATGGGCTGCAGGGGCACGGCTTG
>NC_133779.1:23201227-23207990 GCF_003597395.2 Chelonoidis abingdonii | reverse complement strand
AGTGGGTTAGAGTGGGGGGCTGGGAGCCAGGACTCCTGGGTTCTCTCCCTGGCACTCACCTGGCGGGGGCCCTTGGCGGGGGACTGAGAGGAGGAATCGCCAGTCAGCACCCGCAGGGCCTCGTTCCAGTGCGACTGCATCATGGCCTGGAGCCGGGCCACCATGTCCGCTCGCTGGGCCTCCAGCCGCCACTTCCCGGCCTGCAGCTCCCGCGCCGCCTCCTCCTGCCTGGCCAGCCTGCAGAGAAGGGGGGCTGTCAGTGCTCTACTGTGGGGGCACCACATGGGCACAGCCTGGCCTGGGTAACCAGCCGCCCCGCCCCAGAGGTGGCCGCATCTCTGCACCGGGCGAGTGGTCCCCATGTAACCAGCTGCCCATCCCCAGAGGTGGCTGCATCTTGGCGCTGGGCGAGGAGTCCCCGTGTAACCAACCGCCCTGCCCTGCCCAAGGTCGTTGCATCTCAGTGCCGGGCGAGGGGTCCCCATGTAACCAGCCACCCCTCCCCAGAGGTGGCTGCATCTCAGTGCCGGGCGAGGGGTCCCTGGGTAACCAGCCACCCCGCCCCAGAGGTGGCCGCATCTCGGCGCCGGACGAGGGGTCCTCAGGTAATCAGGCCCCCGGGGCCCACCCGGTACCTCAGCTCATAGTCCTCCACCAGGCGCCGCTGACGCTCCTCACGCTCGGCCAGCTCGGCCCGGAATTGCGCCAGCTGACTGCCCAGCTCCCGCTCGTGGTGCCCGCTGAGCTCCAGCAGCTGCTTCCTGAGGGAGGAGGGGAGAAAGGCCAGGCTGAGCAGCGGGCACGGGGCCCCCTTCCAACCCCACCCGCGGGGGGGGCTCTGATCAAGGGGCTGGGAGGGGGGCGGCCGTGGGACGAGGAATTGGGGGGGTACCTGTGCTGCTCCCGCATGGCGCCCGTCTGCCGCAAACTGTCCTCGTGCACCCGTGCCAACCTCTCCGTCACCTGCTGCTCCAACGCCACCTTCAGCTCCGCCTCCAGCTTCGCCTTCTGTGCCTCACACCGCGCCTGGGGGCACAGGGGGTCTGCTGGCAGCCAGGGACCCCCCCAAACTAGTCCCCCCCGGGGTCAGAGGGGACAGGCCCCTGCCCCATTCCCCGCCCCCCTGAACCAGCCAGTCCCTGCCCTGGGGCTGGGTGGGAGCCAGCGCCCCCTAGAGGGGACAGGCCCCTGTCCCAGTCCCTGCCCTGGAGCCGCGTGGGAGCCGGTGCCCCCTAGAGGGGACAGACCCCTGCCCCATTCCCTGCCCCCCTGACCCAGCCAGTCCCTGCCCTGGGGCCGGGTGGGAGCCGGCGCCCCCTAGAGGGGACAGGCCCCTACCCCATTCCCTGACCCCCTGAACCAGCCAGTCCCTGCCCTGGGGCCGGGTGGGAGCCAGCGCCCCCTAGAGGGGACAGGCCCCTGTCCCAGTCCCTGCCCTGGGGCCGGGTGGGAGCCGGTGCCCCCTAGAGGGGACAGGCCCCTGCCCCATTCCTCATCCCCCTGAGCCAGCCAGTCCCTGCCCTGGGGCCGCGTGGGAGCCGGTGCCCCCTAGAGGGGACAGGCTCCTGCCCCATTCCCTGCCCCCTAGAGGGGAAAAGCCCCAGTACCTTCACCAGGCTGATCTCCATCTGCAGCCCGTCCCGCTCACTCTGCGCTGCCTCCAGCTCGCTCTCCAGGCGCTGGGCATTGGCCTGCACCGAGGCCAGGACCTGCTGGGCGTCCGCCGCGCGCTGGGCCTCCCGCTGCACGGCTGCCTGGCAAAGGGACAGCCGGATGGGCAGCCCGTGGGCTAACCACTACCTCGCACTGCCCGGCTCCAGCGGGACAGAACCCAGCCGCCCCGCTCTAACCCACCAGCCCCTACTCCCTTCCCAGAACCGGGGAGAGAACCCAGGAATCCTGGCTCCCAGCCCCCCCTGCTCTGACCCACCAGCCCCTACTCCGTTCCCAGAACCGGGGAGAGAACCCAGGAGTCCTGGCTCCCAACCCCCCTGCTCTAACCCACCAGCCCGTACTCCTCTCCCAGAAATAGGGAGAGAACCCAGGAGTCCTGGCTCCCAGCCCCCCCTGCTCTAACCCACCAACCCCCACTCCTCTCCCAGAGCTGGGAAAGAACCCAGGAGTCCTGGCTCCCAGCACCCCCGCTCTAACCACTAGCTTCCACTCCCTCTAAGGGGTGGGATAGAGGAAAAGCTGGACCCCAGGAGTGTGGGGGAGGCAGGTGGGGTTTGGAACACAGAAGGCGGGGGGGGCAGGACATGGGAGCCAGGGGGCACACACGAGGGTGTCATGGCAATGGAACTGGGCCTTTAGGAGATGGGGGCACCCAGGGCAGGGGGCACAGAGGGAGGGGGGAAAAGGGGACATGACGAGGGGCATCAAGGGAGTCCCCTGGCCAGTGGGAGGGCAGAGGGGAAGGGGGCCGGGGGTGCGTGGGCAGAGTGGCAGGGTGCCCTGCAGGCAGGGGCAGAGGGGAGGCGGGCACAGGACGCTGCTCCCGGGTCAGATCTGGGGGCGGGGGAGGTCTCACCTTCTCTCGCTCCAGCTGCCCCGCGCTCTCATCCTGCAGCGCCTGGCACCGCTGCTCCAGCTGGCGCTCCCGCTGCGCCCAGCCTGCCTGCTGCTCCTCCAGCGTGGCCCGCAGCGCCTCCAGCTGGCGCTGCCCGTGCTCCCGCTCTGCCTGCAGCCCCCGCCCGCGCTGGCGCTCCGCCTCCAGGCTACGCAGCAGCCCCGCCTTCTCCTCCTGCTGCGGGGGCAGGGGGGATGGGACACAGGGGTGAGGGGGCCACCCCATTCTAGGGGCAGCAGGGCTCCAGCGCCGGGCCCTACGGGGAGCAGGGCATGCTGGGAGCTGCGGTCCCCGTGGGCTCCAGCGTCGGGCACTACAGGGAGCAGAGCATGCTGGGAGCTGCGGTACCCATGGCCTCTGGCGCCCGGCTCTGTGGGGAGCAGGGCATGCTGGGAGTTGCGGAACCCATGGCCTCCGGCATCAGGCCCTACGGGGAGCAGGGCATGCTGGGAGCTGCGGTACCCATGGGCTTCAGCACCCAGCCCTATGGGAAGCAGTGCATGCTGGGAGTGGTGATACCCATGGGCTCCAGCACCCAGCTCTGTGAGGAGCAGGGCATGCTGGGAGCTGCGGTACCTATGGGCTCCGGCACCTGGCCCTACAGGGAGCAGGGCATGCTGGGAGCTGTGATCCGTGACAGCTCCAGCGCCTGGCTCTAGGAGGAGTAGGGCATGCTGGGAGCTGCGGTCCCCATGGGATTCAGTGCCCGGCTCTGTGGGGAGCAGAGCATGCTGTGAGCAGTGATCCCCGCGGGCTCTGGTGTCCGGCCCTATAGGAAGCAGGGCATGCTGGGAGCTGCAGTCCCTGTGGGCTCCGGAACCTGGCTCTAGGAGGAGCAGGGCATGCTGGGAGCTGCAGTCCCCCATGGGCTCCGGCACTCAGCTCCATGGGCCCCTTTCTGCACCCCCCAGCCGTTGGGCTCCAGCTCAGGCAGGGGATTCTTACCAGCGCTGCTGCCTCCTCCTGCTGCTGGCTCGCCGCCTGCTGCTCCCTGCTCAGGACCTCCAGCGCCTGCTCCAGCCGCGCCTCCAGCTGTGACGCCCTCTGCGGGGGAGACGCACCAGGGCTCAGGACGGCGCTGGGCGGGCGTCTCGCCCACCCGTGCTCCCTGCCGGCTCGCCACTCACCTCCTGCTGCTCACTCAGCGCCCGCTGCACCGCCTCCTTCTCTGCCTGCAGCCCCCGCAGCAGCTCTGTCCGCTCCGCCTCCTGCCTGTTCCAGCCCTCCACCACCTTGGCCAGGGTCTGCCAGAGGAGAGGGAAAAGGAGTGCGCCATGGGGCACGGCCCTGCCGGCGCCCCTCACTCCTGACCTGCAGCCCCCTGCTAGCCCAGCCCTGCCCCCCACGCAGCTCTGCCGGTGCCCCTCACTCCTGACCCACAGTCCCTGTTCACCTTGTCCAGCTGCTCGATCATACTGTCCTTCTTCATGTCAGCGGAGATGGCTGCGGCCAGCTGCTGTTGCAGCTCCAGGGCCCGGCTCTGCAGGCCCTGCACGTGCCGCTCACAGTGCTGCGAGGAAACCAGGGGTCAGTACCGGGGCGGGGGGCTGGGGTCGCCCCCCTCAGCTCCCTGCGGGCCATGCCACAGGCTCAGCCAGAGCCTGTCAGCTCAGCTGAGACCCACTGCACCAAACCCACTAGTGCCCGGGGAATCCCCCAGGCGGCTAGCAGTACAGGGCATATGACACACGCCCAAACAGAGCTGAGTGCACCCCATAGACAGCATTTCAGGGTAGTGAGAGCCACAAAGCACCCCCCTCTCCCCATCCTGAGACACCAGCAGGGGCTCCATTCCCTGCCCTGGGAGCCGGCTCCCCTCAGCTTCTGCCCAGGCACAGTGGCCTGTCCTGAGGATGCACCCAGTATCAAGGAGCAGTGGGTGACAAAGGGTCCCTTCTTCACCCCATCAGCGGGGACCATCAGATTCCACCTCTCCCCTCACAGGGAGTTAGTGGAGGGGGGGAAGTCAGGACTCCTGGGACCTTGTAAAACTGACGACGAGACATTGAAATCCATTCTGTCTGGATTCACAGAGTAGCAGACAAACACACTGAATAGCCACAGACCCCTGGACGATCTGAGAGAGAACCCAGGAGTCCTGGCTCCCAGCCCCCCCTGCTCTAACCCACCAGCCCCCACTCCCCTCCCAGAGCCAGGAATAGAACCCAGGAGTCCTGGCTCCCAGCCCCCTCACAACCACCAGCCCCCACTCCCCTCCCAGAGCTGGGAGGAGAACCCAGGAGTGCTGATCCTGAGCTCCAGTAGGCCCCCCATGGGCAGTGCAATGGGCCCACCCAGCTGGGGGTCCCTCTCACCCCAGCCCCACCCCTGATCAGACCAATGTGCCCATCTAGCCCTGCATCCCCCCGCGATGGGTTAGAATCACCTTAGCCAGCCCCACACCCCTCCAAGTACGTAAACGCGCGCACACACACACACACACACACACACACACACACATACACACACACACACACACACACACACAGCGCCTTGCTACACCCTCCCCGGCTACACCCAGCATGTGTAAACACACACACAACCCTGCGTACACCCCTTGCCAGGTACACCCGCCCGCCCAGCCCCTGCACGTGTAAACACACACACCACCACACGTATACCCGAGTACACCCGCCAGCCCAGCCCTGCTACGTGGCAACACACACACCGGGTACACCCCTCCCCAGGTACACCCGCCTGCCCAGCACTGGTTCATAGACACCCACTCCCCTGCCCCAGGTACACCCTGTAATGTAAACACACACACACACAGACATACAGCTTCGTTACACACCACCCCAGGTACACCCGCCCCCCAAGCACACACCTCCACCCCAGGTACACCCCTCCCTGGGTACACCCGCCTGCCCAACCCCAGGACGTGTAAACACCCCCACCCCGGGTACACCCCTTCCCGGGTACACCCTGTAATGTAAACACACACACACACAGACATACAGCCTCGTTACACACCACCTCAGCTACACCCGCCCCCCAAGCACACACCTCCACCCCAGGTACACCCCTCCCTGGGTACACCCGCCCGCCCAGCCCCAGTACGTGTAAACACTCCCATCCCGGCTACACCCCTTCCCGGGTACACCAGCCCGTCCAGCCCCAGTACCTGTAAACACACACTCACAGCCCAGGTACACACGCACAACCCCTCTGGCATGTGTTTACACACACTCTGGGTACATCCCTCCCCAGGTATACACCCCTCCACACCCACCAGGTCAGCACACACAGGGCATACACCCCTCCCACACCTACACACACTCCTGTACACACTTCCCACCTCTGGTACACACACGTACGGGGCACACCGCTCCCGAAATACATTCCCCATGGGAGCTGGGTGCAAAGGATCCTGGGAGACCAGCCCGGCGCCCTGCCCCTCACCTTCCGGCGGGCCCGCTCCTTGGCCAGCGCCTCCTTCAGCAGCAGGGGCTCCGTGGTGGGCGCGGGCTCAGGGGGTGTGCCCAGGCGCAGGCTGGCGTAGCGGGGAAACAGCTCCTCCAGGCCGCACACCGAGCCGGGCGGGGACAGCTCCTGCAGGGGCCTAGCGCTGAAATCGGGTAGGAGATTAGGGGGCCCCCAGACAGGCCAGCACAGTTCGGTACCCACAGTCCCCCCTTCCCTCTCAGCTCTCTCCAGGGTGGCTGTGGATGCCGAGGCCGAGACGCAGCCATCTCTGGGGCGGGACGGCTGGTTACCCAGGGACCCCTCGCCCGGCATGGGGATGCGATCACCTCTGGGGCAGGGCGGCTGGTTACCCAGGGACCTCTCGCTCAGTGCTGAGATGCAGCCACTTCTGGGGTGGGGCAGCTGATAACCCAGGGACCTCTCGCCCGGCGCTGAGATGCAGCCACCTCTGGGGCGGGGCGGCTCAAAAACAGCCTGATTTTAACCTGTCCCCACCCAGCACTCACGCGAGGAGGGCAGTGGTGCTGTCGCTCTCAAAGGAGTCGTCGTCCTTCCGCTGTGCCGTCCCCAGGCCAAGGACGCCCCCTGCTGGAGAAAGGGTCCGGCTGCTCAGCGACACTGTCCTCCCGATCTGCTGGGGAGCTCCAGCGCCCATGTCCCACCCCATGGGCAGCGCATGCTGCTCCCCTTGTGACACAACCACCCCCTGGCTCTGGGAGGGGAGTGGGGGCTAGTGGTTAGAGCAGGGAGGTCTGGGAGCCAGGACTC
>NC_133779.1:23197915-23200055 GCF_003597395.2 Chelonoidis abingdonii | reverse complement strand
CTCCCCGGCTCTGGGAGGGGAGTGGGGGCTGGTGGGTTGGAGCAGGGGGGGCTGGGAGCCAGGACTCCTGGGTTCTCTCCCTGGCACTGGGAGGGGAGTGGGGGCTGGTGGGTTGGAGCAGGAGGGGCCTGGGAGCCAGGACTCCTGGGTTCTCTCCCTGGCTCTGGGAAGGCAGTGGAGGCTGGTGGGTTAGAGCAGGGGGGCTGGGAGCCAGGACTCCTGGGTTCTCTCCCTGGCTCTGGGAGAGGGGTGGGGGGGCCTGTGGTCTAGCCAAGGGCCCAGGCAGGGCATCCCTGTTCCCTTACACAGGGGCCAGGCAGTTTCACAGGGGGCTGACCCAACCCGGGCCGGGTGGCTCTGTGCTGTGCTCTGCTCCCTGGCATGGCTGGGCACTGTCACAGTGCCCCCTGCAGGCCCTGCCACACTTTGCAAGCAGAGAGGAAAAAGAGTGGGGTGGGGGGCTGGTAATAAGCCACCCCCAACCTACGGGATATGCAGAGATCTGGGGAGGGGCAATTGGTTACCCAGGGACCCCTTGCCCGGCACGGAGATGCAGCCAGCTCTGGGGCGGGACGGCTGTTCCCACTCCAGCCCTGACTGCGGGGGGGGAGTGGCCCCCACCCCACTCACCAGGGGGCAGATCGCGGGAATCCTGCAGCATGGTCCTCAGGTGCGACCTCACGGTCTCCATCTCGGCCACATGCCGCGACTCGCCGCCCTGCTGGAGGATCCAGACACGGCCGTCAATGCCGCCTGGCCCCATAGCCTGCCCCACCGCCCAGCCCCACATCCCGCCTCCTTACCTTCCTGCGGGCGCTAGCCTCTACCCCCGCCGAGAGCGTGCGGCTCAGTTCCTCGGCAAGGGCGTCCAGGTCGGGCGGCTGCAGCTGGGAGCAGGCGTCCAGCTCGGCCTGACGGCTCCGGCGCAGGGAGGCATAGAGCTGGGCCGTCACCTCGGAGCCGAAGGGCTGGGCCGGCGTGGCCGGGGCCGAGAGGGGCAGCGGCTCCATGTCACTGAGCAGGTCCTCGCTGCGCAGGGAGGCGTCCAGCCCGGGGCAGGGGCCCTTCTCTGCCATGGGGGGGCCGTGTGCTCACTGAAGGGACTGGGAACTGCCGGTCTGTCGCCTGGGGAGTCCCCCTTGGTAGTGAGCAACAGAGAGGCTCTGACACACACAGACAACCATAGACCCACACACGGCCAGGAAATACTCCCAGCTGGAAGCAGTAAAGGGGCTCTGACACACACACAATATAGCACCACACACTCACTCACTAGTGGGAATCTCCCCAGCTGAGAGTGATAGAGGGACTCTGACACATATACACACACACGCACAGCCAGGACAGAACCCAGGAGCCCTGGCTTTCAACCCCCCCAATTCTAACCACAATCCCCCCACCAGAGCTAGGGAGAGAACCCAGGAGTCCTAGCTCCCCCTCCCCGCTTTAACTACTAGCTCCCTCTGCCCTCCCAGAGATGGGGAGAGAACCCAGGAGTTCTGAGCATATTGGACCCCCACATGTCTCATCACTCAGGGCAGGACGGGGTCACCCTCCCGCACCCTTAGCCCTGTGGGTCTGACCCAGCCAGGGGGCCGGGCGCTGGTGTGGAAGCTGCTCCAGCCCCCCCGGGGGTGTCAACCAGCGGGGCAATCCCCAGGGAGGGGGGGACCCTGCTATGGGGCAGGCAGCAGCACTCACCTGCCAGAGGTGGGGAGAAGGTGCTAGGCCCCTCACGCCAGGCCAACAGCGGCCGGGGGACGCTCCAGGCTCTGGCTCCACACGGACCCTAGAGGTGCGGGGGTTGTGGGGGGCACAGAGCAGTCAGGGGGGGACCCAGCCAGGCCACCAGCACCACCAGGGTCTCCCCATCCCCCCATGATTCCCTTAGCCCCTTCCCCCAAAGGGGTGACAACCTGCAGCCCCCCAGAAGTTACCCCCAGCCCCGCCTCCAGCCCCACAGGGATCTCCTCCAGCCGCTCCTCCAGCCCCACAGGGGTCTCCCCCAGCCCAGCCCCGCTCTCCAGCCCCCCAGAAGTTATCCCCAGCCCAGCCCCACAGGAGTCTTCCCCAGCCTAGCCTCATAGGGGTCTCCCCCAGCCCCTCCTCCAGCCCCACAGGGGTCTCCCCCAGCCCAGCC
>NC_133779.1:23188589-23193490 GCF_003597395.2 Chelonoidis abingdonii | reverse complement strand
GGGTTAGAGCAGGGGGGCTGGGAGCCAGGACTCCTGGGTTCTCTCCCCAGCTCTGGGAGGGGAGTGGGGGCTGGTGGTTAGAGCAGGAACCAGGATTCCTGGGGTCTCTTCCCTCCCCACATGCTTTCCCTTCCACCCCACAGATCTACGTGGAGTTCGTGGTGAAGAACCCGCTGTGCAGCCTGAGCGAACCCATCCAGAGCGAGCTCTTCCGTGCCAAGCTGGACGGCTTCATCCGCGGCCTGCCCTTCTTCTCGGCCCGGGCTGGCTGAGCTCCCCCCGCGCCCCCAGCTGGCACCTGCCGCGCCTCTCTACCAGGCTGCGCCACCCCCAGTCCTCCGGACAAGACATGGGGCTGCCCTCGGCTCACCGCTGCCCTCCCGCCCCCTTCACAGATCAGACAGCCTGGCCCGCCGGGTGAGCCTGCATCCCACAATTCCCTGCAGGCTGGTGCACCCCCCACCCACCCAGGGGTCCAGCTTTTGTGGGGGGTAGGGGCTTGCCTGGTCTGGGAGGGGAGCAAGGACTGGTGGTTAGAGCAGGAGCTCAGGAAGGAGGGTTCCTGACTTTCATCCTCCTCTGCCCTTGGCCCCAATCCCTGTCCAGCCATAGGAATAGAACCAAGGAGTCTTGGCTCCCAGCCCCACCTGCTCTAACCACTGGCCCCTACTCCCCTCCCGGAACCGGGGAGAGAACCCAGGAGTCCTGGTTCCCAGTGCATCCCCCCTCCGGGGGAGAGAACCCAGGAGTCCTGGCTCCCAGGCCCCCCTGCTCTAACCCACCAGCCCCCCTCCCCTCCCAGAGCCAGGAGGGAACCCAGGCCCCCTGGCTCCCAGGCCCCCCCGGGGAGAGAACCCAGGAGTCCTGGTTCCCAGTGCATCCCCCCTCCCCCCCCCCCGGGGGAGAGAACCCAGGAGTCCTGGCTCCCAGCCCTTTGCCAAGGGGGACGCACTTCTCCTGTTCAGTGTGGCATTTAGTGGACACGTTCAGACCTTCCAGGAGCTGGGCGGGCGCTGAGGTTGTCCCGGGCAGATCCCAGTTCCATGGTGAATTAAAGCATTGCTCTCCCATTCGAGCAGCCTTCCCTTCAGTGCCGGCACCTCTGGCCCCCCAGGGAGCAGCCGTGGGGCAGAGGGCACCAGCTCGTGTCTGGCAATGGGGTGACTCACTGCTGCTGGACAGACAGGGGTCGGCACAGTCAGCAAGTGTCTTGCCTTGGGCCCATCCGGCCCCATGGCGGGGACTGGCTGGCTCAGGGGGGCAGGGAATGGGGCAGGGGCTTGTCCCTTCTGGGGGGCACCGGCTCCCACCGGGCCCCAGGGCAGGTACTGGCTGGCTCAGGGGGCCAGGGAATGGGGCAGGGGGCCTGTCCCCTCTAGGGGGCGCCGGCTCCCACCCAGCCCCAGGGCGGGGACTGGCTGGCCCAGGGGGGCAGGGAATGGGGCAGGGCTCTGTCCCCTCTAGGGGTCACTGGCTCCCAGGTCATGATGGGGAGATGGGGGGGGACTATCCCCGTTAACCCTGTGTTTGCCAGAAGGGGGGAGGGGGGGCTGGCCCAGGAGCGGTGTGGGGGGCAGGGGGCACCAGGTGGTGTCATGTGGCACCTGGCACTAAAAGGCACCGCGTGCTGCCCACGCGGGGCAGCATCTCCCAGAGATAATTCCTCTAATCCCCTCCCGGGATGCTCCGGTGCCAGGGCAGGGCTGTAGCTGGGTCCTGCATGTGCGGAACCCAGGAGTCCTGGCTCCCTGCCCCCCTCCCAGAGCCGGGGGCAGAATTGGGGGCATGCCCCTGCACTCGGGCTGGGAGGGCAGCCGTGGTTCTGTGTGGGGCCCCCTCATGGCTTCCTGAGGCTGCTGGTGGTGACAGGTGCGTCTGCCCCAAAAGCAGGGGTAAGCCTTTCCCCCACCCCTCACGGGGTAGCAATGCAAAACAGGGAAACTGAGTCTGAGTGGGATCTAGCAGTCAGAGCAGGGGGGGCTGGGAGCTAGGACTCCTGGGTTCTCTCCCCGGCTCTGGGACGGGAGTGGGGGCTGGTGATTAGAGCAGGGGGGGGCGGCTGGGAACCAGGACTCCTGGGTTCTCTCCCGGCTCTGTGGGCTCCATGGCTGCTCTCCAGAGGGCCCCCAGTGCGAGCGGAGTTGTGCTGGCCCAGGGGGTGGGGTAGCCCAGTGCCAGGTGGCGCGTTGGGCATTAGTTATTTGCAAGATGCTGGCGATTTAATTCCCTGAGAGCCCCAAATACCAGGGCTGTCGGCAGCTGGGCCAGCTGCATTAACCCTTTGGGGGCCGCGGCTCAGCCTGCCCCTGGCATGGGACCTGCTCCCAGGAGCTGGGCCCAGCCAGGCTGGCACTTCCCGGGCATAGCAGGGGATGAGTCCTGGGTACCCTGCTCCCCTGTAATGTCCTCACAGGCCCTAAGGGGGGATAGAAACCACGTGTCCTGTCACTCTTCTGCCAGAGCCAGGGAGAGAACCCAGGAGTCCTGGCTCCCAGCCCCCCCGCTCTAACCCACCAGCCCCTACTCCACTCCCAGAGCCGGGGAGAGAACCCAGGAGTCCTGGCTCCCAGCCCCGCCCTGCTCTAACCCACCAGCCCCTACTTCCCCTCCCAGAGCCAGGGAGAGAACCCAGGAGTCCTGGCTCCCAGCCCCGCCCTGCTCTAACCCACCAGCCCCTACTTCCCCTCCCAGAGCCGAGGGAAAGAACCCAGGAGTCCTGACTCCCAGCCCCAAAACCTGCTTGTACCCACTGACCCTAATTTTTTTTTTTTTTTCTCCCCACCTGCACCAGACACCTCACAAAACAGAGCGAGATCGCATAGCCAAAACAACAACCCAACTACACTGCTGTAAGGCGCCCGCCTCCCTCCTCCCCACGCTACCCCCGCGCAAAAAAAGCCCAGCATGACCCATATCATCCCCCCTCCACCCCCGCTACTCCCAGGGCCTCTGACGCCAACACACCGGGCCTAGCTTAGAACCAATACCTGTCCTTAAGCAGCTTAACTAATCTGGGCAGCTCTGGATAAGCGCCTGTCATAGGTGATATGGGGGGGGGGCTGTGCTATAGAACCGGAGGGGGTCTGCCTAGATGGGAGGGTCTCACGCCCTTCCTAGTGTCCTGGGTCCTGAGACCCCCCTCCAAAAAATCACTGACCTGCTGAAAATGAGGCATCCCTCCCCAGAGCCGGGGAGAGAACCCAGGAGTCCTGGCTCCCAGCCCCGCCCTGCTCTAACCCACCAGCCCCTACTTCCCCTCCCAGAGCCAGGGAGAGAACCCAGGAGTCCTGGCTCCCAGCGCCCCCCTGCTCTAACCACCAGACCCCACTCCCCTCCCAGAGCCAGGGAGAGAACCCAGGAGTCCTGGCTCCCAGCCCCGCCCTGCTCTAACCCACCAGCCCCTACTTCCCCTCCCAGAGCCGAGGAAAGAACCCAGGAGTCCTGACTCCCAGCCCCCCTGCTGTACCCACCTGACCCTACTCCCCTCCCAGACACCACAGAGCGATCTAGCCCCCCACATACACTGTGTAAGGGCCCTTTCCCCTCCCCCGCAGCAGATGCCCCTTCTCCCCCCCTCCCACCCTACTCCCGGCTCTGAGCCAACCCCGGCTGCTGGCCTCCTGTTCCCTTAAGCAGCTTAACTAATCTGGTCACTCTGGAAAGCTGCTGTCATGGTGATATGGGGGGGGGGGGCTGTGCTTAGAACCGGAGGGGGTCTGCCTAGATGGGGAGTCTCCCCCTTCCTAGTGTCCCTGGGTCTGAGCCCCCCTCCAAAAAATCACTGACCTGTGAAAATGAGGCATCCCTCGTGAAAAACCATTGGTCTTGTGAAAATCTCTGGCCTCTTGTGAGATGCAGGGACTGCATGTGAAAAATCATTGTGAAAATTTCTGACATCTTGCGAGATTCAGGGACCACTCATGAAAACCACCAGCCTCTTGTGAAAATCTCCAGGTTCTTGTGAGAATCAGTGACCACTTGTGAAAATCATGGGTCTCTTGTGAAAATCCAGGACTCCTTGTGAAAAATTGTCACTCTTGTGAAAATCTCAGGCCTCTTACGAGAATCACAGATTTCTGCTGAGAATCGGGGACCGCTCGTGAAAACCACAGGCCTCTTGGGAAAATATCCAGGTTCTTGTGAGAACACGGCTGGTGAGAACCCACTGTCTGTGGGAAGGGGCTATGGGCCCTGTCCGTCCGTGCCCCCTACATCGGGGGCAGGGTGGGTGGTTACAGACTTGCCCAGGCTGGGAGAGGGGCATCGGGCAGACCAGTTCACATGCCGGGGGTGGGCAGCAGTCGGGGGCACGGGGTGGGGAGGGGCAGTGCCTGTGGAGTAGGTGGGGAGAGGAGATCACCCTGCCTCTGCCAGGGCTCCCCCTCCTGTGGGGGTTCACCAAGGGAGTGGCTCTCCAGGGGGGCATAAGGGCAGGGGGTATGTGCCGCTGGGGGGAGGGGGGCAAGGTTAATGAGCTGCAGAAAGGGGGCGCAAGGAGAGGAGACGGGATGGGTCACGTGGGGGATGGGGATGGGGCAGATGGCGGGAGAGGGGAGAGGGACAAAGCATGGCAGCTGCCCAGCCCCCGGCTAATCCGGCTCCACGTGGCTCCAGGGGGAGGGGAGAGTGTCCCGGCGCCGGGAGCGCAGGGCGCACCGTGGCTAGGGCGCACGGACGAGAAGGCGCACCGAGATCAGGGCGCACGGGGGACAAGGCGCAGGACGCACGGAGAAGGCGCACCGAGATCAGGGCGCACGGGGCGCAGGTCGCACGGAGGAGAAGGCGCACCGAGATCAGGGCACAAGGCGCAGGGCGCACGGAGGAGAAGGCGCACCGAGATCAGAGCACACGGGGCACAAGGCGCAGGGCGCACGGAGGAGAAGGCGCACCGAGATCAGGGC
>NC_133779.1:23136788-23184376 GCF_003597395.2 Chelonoidis abingdonii | reverse complement strand
CCCCTGCCCTCCCAGCTCAGCTGGAGCCCCTCACCCCAACCCACAGCCCCTGCTAGCCCACCCCTGCCCCCCCAGCTCAGCTGGAGCTCCTCACTCTCTACCTGCAGCCCCTCCCCTCCAGCCCTGGGCTCCTCCCAGCTCTGCCAGTGCCTCTTACACCCGCACATGCAAGCCCAGTGCCCCCCGAGACCCTAGAATAACACACCAGCAGCCCCAGTACTCCCAGAGACCTGACAACAACACAATCGCACACATCATCCCAGTGGCCCCAGAGAACATGCCATAACACACCCGCACACGCAGCCCCAGCACCCAAGAGAAACTACAATAACACCTGGTTCCACAGCCCCAGTGCCCCCCGAGACAGAACAGTAACACAACCACATACACAACGCCAGAACCATCAGAGACCCTACAATAACGCACCTGCACACGCAGCCCCAGCGCCCCACAGACCCGGCAAAAACCCACCCGCACGTGCAGCCCCAGCGCCCCACAGACCCTACAATAACCCACCCTCACGCGCGGCCCCAGAGCCCCACAGACCCTACAATAACACACCTGCACACGCAGCCCCAGCGCCCCACAGACCCGGCAAAAACCCACCCGCACGCACAGCCCCAGCGTCCCACAGACCCTAAAATAACCCACCCGCACATGCGGCCCCAGGGCCCCACAGACCCTGCAATAACCCACCCACACGCGTGGCCCCAGTGCCCCACAGACCCTGCAATAACCCACCCGCATGCCCGGCCCCAGCGCCCCACAGACCCTACAATAACCCACCCGCACGTGCGGCCTCAGCACCCCACAGACCCTACAATAACCCACCCGCACGACCGGCCTCAGAGCCCCACAGACCCTACAATAACCCACCCGCATGACTGGCCCCAGCGCCCTACAGACCCTGCAATAACCCACCCGCACACGCGGCCCCAGCGCCCCACAGACCCTGCAATAACCCACCAGCAGCCCCAGCGCCCCACAGACCCTACAATAACCCACCTGCACGCACAGCCCCAGCGCCCCACAGACCCTGCAATAACCCACCGGCAGCCCCAGCGCCCCACAGACCCTGCAATAACCCACCGGCAGCCCCAGCGCCCCGCAGACCCTGCAATAACCCACCCGCACGCCCGGCCCCAGAGCCCCACAGACCCTGCAATAACCCACCCGCACGCGCGGCCCCAGCGCCCCACAGACCCTGCAATAACCCACCCGCACGCGCAGCCCCAGCGCCCCGCAGACCCTGCAATAACCCACCCACACGCCCAGCCTCAGCACCCCACAGACCCTCCAGTAACACCCCCGCACGCTCAGCACCGCCAGATGTTGTACTTAAAGTACCGCACAGGATCTTTTCGGGGAAATAAGGCAAAACACCACATTCATTAGTAATCCATGTATTCATTAACACTGTATTTGTGCATATGATATATTACGCTCACACACACAAGCACACTCCGTCTCGTTGTTGCTACCAATCAGTTGCTCCCCCTAACTGCACTGGCCCGGTGAGTTAGATTGGGGGACGGGCTGGAGCCAGGCCTCTACCGATGCGGATCGATGCTCCCATGTGGACAAGACCCGGGGTGCTCTGCAAGACACCTCACTTTTATAGCCGTTTTCCTCTTCTGCGAATCTGTACCAGCTCCAAAATGTGTGTCTGTGGCCGCTGGTCCTTTGTGGTGCTTCCTTCTGGTGGTTGTCCCAATGCTGCAGAGGGCGTTTCCGAAAGCAGGTGCTGGCTTCTGACCCCCGAGGTGGTCAGTGTGTCTGCTCTGCTTTAACGAGGCCATTGGACGCGTTTTAGTGTCCATGGATCTGGCTCCCAGCCCCTCTCCATAGGGCCGCTAAGAGGATTCAGGGGGCCTGGGGCAGGGCCGGGTTTTCGGCGGCAATTCAGCGGCGGGTCCCTCTCGAAGGCAAAGACCGGTTGCCGAATTGCCGCCGAAAACCCGGAGCGGCTCAGGTCCGGGACAAATTGCCCCACTTTCCCCCCACACACTCCCACGGCGGCCCTGCCTCTCCAAGGGTTGCAGCTGTCTGGAGGTGCCTGCCTTCCACACCTCCCTCACTCACACCTCGGTCAGTCACCAGGGCAATTGATTAATGGAGTGCGGGGGGGGGAGATTTTATTCTACTCCGAGCAAAAAGACATTTTTCTTCTAATTTAACTCTCCCTAGGGGCTATAACATGATCCCAGGGCTTAACACAAAGTTTTCTGTAAGTTTTTCCACACAGGAATCTCATACAAAGTTCCTAAATCAAAGGATCGACACAAAGTTGTATGAAAATAGCTTAATACGGGGTTATACAAAATAGCTTCGCACAGGGTTGTTCGAAGAGGCATAATACAAAACTCAGATGAAAGTTATGCGAAGATGCTTAATACAGAGAGTTATCTACACCGAGACCCTCCAATAACGCATCGCACTTGTCCAGAGCTAACTCCTGTGATCAGGGAAGCGGAAACACGAGGTGCTGCCTTCCTGCCCCGCCCCTGCCCCATTATGCCCCCCCTTCTCAGCTCCCCCTCCTCTCCCTGTTAACCTGCCCGGACCCCAGCCCTGCCAAAGCCAGCGCAGGTGGCGCCCAGGCCAGGTGTAGACAGGTGCCTGGGCTCCCCCTGCCCCCAGCCCCGCCACCAGGAGAGTGGGGGCTAAGGGGGAATGGGGAGCTGGCACAGCCCTGGCATAGGGACTGGGGGGACAGCCAGATGCTTCAGTGAGACCAGACCCGCATTGGGGCCTCAGCTCAGCTCCTGCCAGGCTCCCTGCCCTGCTTACTCTGAGAGACCCTACAATAATACACCAGAGCAGGCTGCCTCCCTCCGCTTTCTCCCCAGCACCAGGAGGGGAGTTGGGGGCTGGTGGGTTAGAGCAGGGGGGGCTGGGAGCCAGGACTCCTGGGTTCTCTCCCTGGCTCTGGGAGGGGAGTGGGGGCTGGTGGGTCAGAGCAGGGGGGGCTGGGAACCAGGAATCCTGGGTTCTCTCCCTGGATTTGGGAGCGGAGTTGGGGCTGGGGTGGGGGGGAGTTACAGCCTTTTCCCATTGATGTGGCTGTAGGAGCAGCTGCAGCCCATGTCCTGCAGGGTGGGAAGGCAGACCTGGACTGGGATTTCGGGGTGTCCCCGCCACTCCCCAGCAACATGCTGTCCTGTGGGGGGAACATGCAGCCCTGCCCCCAAACCCTGTATCCAACAGGGATCCCCTGTGACAGCTCCCCCTGCTCTGACCACCAGACCCCCTCCCAGAGCCAAGGGGAGAACCCAGGAGTCCTGGCTCCCAGCTCCCCTGCTCTAACCCACCAGCCCCCACTCCCCTCCCAGAGCTGGGAAGAGAACCCAGGAGTCCTAGCCCCCATCCCACTCGACCTCACCACTTACATCCATCCCCTCCCCTCCCCCAATATCTGGGGGGGGTCTAATATGTGGGGCTGCTCTGTGTCGGTACCTCTCAGCGGCGCTGCGGCCCACGCCCAGCAGGGGGAGCCCTGAGCTCGCTTCTCCCGGCCCCTTGCATGAGGGTTGGGGGGTGCTGGGTTTCTCCGGCCCCCCATGCCCGCTCCCCCCATCCGGTGCCCATTCATCATCCTCCCTAATTCTTAAACTTTATCTGAGAAACTCTAGGGTGGACCCAGGCGTCCGGCTGCAGGGGGACCAGTCCACCCCTCCCCCATACACACTGGAGGTGGGGAGACTGTCCTACACAGCAGAGCCTCACACTCGGGGGGGTTAGCGGGGGGGCCACCCTGGGGTGGGGTCCCTTTAAGGGCCACTGCATGGCTGTAAGCGCAGCGCCCCTCGCCCTTCAGCTTTGGGGGGTGGGGGGCTGTGATCAGACTGCAGGAAGGAGAGGGGGTGTCAGAGTTCATCCCCTTAAGAGAGAACCCAGGAGTCCTGGCTCCCAGCCCCCCCTGCTCTAACCCACCAGCCCCCACTCCCCTCCCAGAGCCGGGGAGAGAACCCAGGAGTCCTGGCTCCCAGCCCCCCCTGCTCTAACCCACCAGCCCCCACTCCCCTCCCAGAGCCGGGGAGAGAACCCAGGAGTCCTGGCTCCCAGCCCCCCCTGCTCTAACCCACCAGCCCCCACTCCCCTCCCAGAGCCGGGGAGAGAACCCAGGAGTCCTGGCTCCCAGCCCCCCTGCTCCTAACCCACCACCTTACTCCTCTCAGAGCCGCCAATCGCATCTACTTCCCCCACCATCCTTGCCCTGGACCAGTGGGCGGAGCCTGTTATGGCTATAAGGCCGAGGCTGCGGCTGCACTGTGCCCGCGAACCCTCTGGGACTGGGGACCCTGCCTGCCCCCTCACCCGCCACTTCCCCCGCCCCAACCACCAACCTGGCCCCCTCTCCGCACGGCCTCGGCCCTACCGCCACCCCAGATTCCTGGCAAACCCACCTTCCGGGGACAGGAGGAGGAGAGGAAGGGGGAGGCTGCAGTCACCCTAACGCTAAAAGAGCAGGAAACCCCCGGGGGTCCCAGCCCCCCCATTGCGGCTGAGCCATGCAGGTCCCTATCGCCTGCACCGAGCAGAGTCTCGGAGGCCGCAGCACCGAGGAGCGGCCTCTGCAACGGGGGGCGCGCGCCGGCCCCGGGGGGCCCGGGAAATGGGGGTGCACTCAGCCCCCTAAGGGGCCCGGGGGCCTGGCGGCGGTGGCGGGGCTGCGGGCTTCCGCACAGAAACCTGCCCACATCGCGTTCATGCTTGCGGGAGTCCAACGGGCTGGCCACGGCAATAATACAGGTAGCGGGGCAGGGGCTGGCACGTGGGGGAGTTGGGGGCCTGGAGGAGGAGCTGGAGACAGAAAGAGGGAGTTGGGGGCACTCGTGGGGTGTAGGGGACAATTGAGAAGGGATAAGAAGAGTTCGTGTCAGTGGTTAGAAAAAGTGGGGCTGGGAATGCCAGGGACTCCTGGGTTTCTTCCCCGGCTCGGGAGGGGAGTGGGGGGTGGGTTAGAGGCAGGGGGGCTGGGAGGCCAGGAACTCCTGGGTCTCTCCCCGGATCTGGAGGGGCAGTGGGGGCTGGTGGTTACAGGCGGGCTGGAGCTGGGAAGCCAGGACTCTGGGTTTCTCTCCCGAGCTCTGGGAAGGGAGTGGGGGCTGGTGGTTAGAGCAGGTGGGACTGGGAGCCAGGACTCCTGGGTTCTCTCCCCAGCTCAGGGAGGGGAGTGGGGGCTGGTGGTTAGAGCAGGTGGGACTGGGAGCCAGGACTCCTGGGTTCTCTCCCTGGCTCTGGGAGGGGAGTAGGGGCGGGTGGGTCAGAGCAGGTGGGGCTGGAAGCCAGGACTCCTTGATTTGTTGTTCCTCAGACTAGCTGTGTGATCTCTGGCATGGCCTGTGGTCAGCGCCTCAGTTTCCCCTCTCTGCTCCGGCCAGAGATGCCCGGCTCCTGTGCCAGCCGGAGCAGCCGCAGTGAGTGAGAAGTTACTATAAATAGCTCTGAGAACCGGACTGACCCCAGGTCTCCGCGCCACCGGGAATGAGCCAGAGCCGTGGGGGTGATGGGACACCGGAGAGTGTGTATCTGCCTCGTATACGGGGCCCCTTGTAAATGCGGCCACCTCTGGGGCGGGGCGGCTGGTTACCCATCGCCCAGCTCTGAGATGCAGCCACTTCTGGGGCAGGGCGGCTGGTTACCCAGGGACCCATCGCCCGGCGCTGAGATGCAGCCACCTCTGGGGCGGAGGGACTGGGGGCTGCAGTTCGGGACTGACGGGCACCAGGACTCTCTATCCTTGGAGGAGGGGGTGTCTGTAAACTCCCTCAATTCTGCTCTTTCTCCTGCAGAAATCTGGGGAAATCCGGGCTCCGTGTATCCTGCCTTGGGCTTGGTGAGTTCTCGTGTCGGGGCCAGGTGGGTGGTGTGGGGAGCGCAGGGTGGGGGGATCCCGGCAGGGTTTGGGTGTGACTGGAAGGGCACAGACTGGGGAGGGGAGAGGGGGCTGTGCCCCCCCCAGCCCGTACACCCTCCCCCTCTCCTGGCTCCAGCTCATATCACCGATTCTCTCCCCGCAGGCACCTGGGTGACGTTTGGCTCCCAGATCTCAGATGAGGTGAGTCCTGGGTCAGCCGGGAAGCTGTGGGTCCCTGAGAGATCCTGGGGGGCCCATCGCAGGTGGGGGGTCAGCGTGGAGCTGTGGGTCCCTCATCTGACTCAGCTGTCTGCACCCCCAGACGGCGGAGAACGTGATGACCATCGCCTACGAGAACGGGGTCAACCTCTTTGACACGGCTGAGGTCTACGCTTCGGGCAAGTAGGTGTCCCTCCCCCGGCAGGGGAGACCCCAGGAGTCCTGGGTCCCAGCCCCCCCTGTTCTAACCCACCAGCCCCCACTCCCCTCCCAGAGCCGGGAAAAGAACCCAGGAGTCCTGGCTCCCAGCCCCCCTGCTCTAACCCACCAGCCCCCACTCCCCTCCCAGAGCTGAGGAGAGAACCCAGGAGTCCTGGCTCCCAGCCCTACCTGCTCTAATCACCAGCTCCCACTCCCCTCCCAGAGCCGGGGGGAGGACCTAGAAGTTCTGGCTCCCAGCCCCACCTGCTCTAATCACCAGCTCCCACCTCCCAGGGAGGGGAGTCTGTGGCGGGGTGGCAGGATTCAGAGGCCCGGTGGGGTGGGAGGGTCCCTGTGGCCCCCCGATTGACCCCCCCACTTATTTTTTATCTATTGATTGCCCTCCCACCAGGGCTAGAGGGGGTCACTGGAGGCGGGCTGCCAGCGGACTACGTCTGATATTCGTCTTCGCCAACCGCAACATGGACGCCAACAAGCCCCATGGGAAGGTGGGGTCCGCCCCCCTCTGCCCCCACCCCGCCAGCTCCGCCCCCTCCGCTGCCCTCCCCCCATCCCTTTCAGCATTGCCCCTCTGGACCACCCCCATCCCAGCACAAGAGCCCTCATGTGGGGGGATGGCCCCCCATATCCCCCCCCTCACCTCTGTCTGCTTCCCCCCCAGCGCAGAGTATGACCCCAATTTCCGCCTACTGCTACTGGAAGGTACTGGACAGACCCCCCCAACCCCCCATAGACTCCCCCATGGAAACCCTCTGCAGCCCCATAGACCCCCACAAACTCCTATAGATCCCTCCAGAACCTATAGAACCCAACAGGCCAGCATTGTGGGCTAGAGACCCCCCCCTGAACTCGCATTGACACCCCCAAACCCCATAGACCCCTGAACCCCTATACTACCCCATAGACCCGACCCCATAGGGCCCCCAAAAATCCTGAATCCCCACAGGCTCCCAAAAATCCATAGACCTGAACCCATAGGACAGAGAGGCCCCTGAATGCCCATTGACCCCCCCAAAAAAAACCCCATAAACCCCATAGACCTGGCCCCACAGAGATACCCGAAACCACATAGTTGCCCCTTAAAACCAATAGACCCTGAATGCCCCACAAACCTCCTTGCCCCCCCGCCAATGGAACCAGCCCTGTAGGGCTGAGATCCCTGAACCCCCTAGAACTCCATTAACCACCCTTGCTCTCCAAATCCCAAAAACCTCCCCCATAGGGTGGACCCTCTAAGTCCCCATAGACTTCCCCATTGACCCAGTCCGTCCTCAAAGCCCCCAAAACCCTGTAGCCCCTCTGACCCCCATTGACTAAGCAGTGTAGGATAGAGACCCCCATGCTGGGTCACTGTGGTGTTCACGGGACTCTACCCTATAGGTCAGGCTCTATGCGAACGTGTCAGTGCAGAGGGGTGTCTGCTCGTATTGTAATGTTTGAGATGGGGGTGGCCATGGGGTGAACCCTGCCCATGGACAGACAGACACATATCCTAACAGGCCCCTGGCCAGCACGTCCCTCGGAGATGGCTCGGCCCAGGTCCCACCTCTGTCTGCTCTGACTCTGCAGTCTGGGTATGAAAAGCTACCCTCAGTAGGTTTCAGAGTCAACACCCCATTGAGCTAAATAGGGCTGTATCGCATCTCTTCTGGGGCCAGCTAGGAATGAATTCATCACCGTTAGGTCTCCAGAAATAACCTGGTCACTGAGATAAATTGGGCCAGGTCACACGTCTGTCTGCAGAGTGGGCGGGAAATGCTGCCATCAGTAGGTTTCAGAGTCAACAGTCCATTGAGCTAAATGGTAGTGATATCTGTCAGTGCCATTGAGATGTATTTGCCCATCAGTAAGGGCCAGGATTAACACACCCATTGGTCGTGGCTCTGCCAGAGCTAGGAACTGCCATCAGTAGGGTTCAGAGTGAACACGGCACCCAAGTGGGGCTCAGGTCCCACTGCTTTGAGCAGCTGGGGTTTGAAAGTGGGGCTCCCCCGGTGCGGGGGAAGCAGGAGTCCTTGGCTGACCTGTCTCCCATCTTTTCCCTGCCCCCCATCCCGTGCCCAGAGATCGTGCGGGCTATGACTTACGTCATCAACCAGGGCATGGCCATGTACTGGGGCACCTCACGCTGGAGCGCCATGGAGATCATGGTGAGTGCCCCGCCCACACCGGGAATTGGGAGGGTGGGGCAGAGGGCACCCCCGGTTTGAGGGGGGAGGAGACGGGGCCCCCAGGCAGTGGGAGGCTTTCAGAGGCCCATGGCAGGGAGGACAATGCCAGGACGGTTGGGGGGATATGGGGGGGTGTCCCTCGGCCACACCTGTCTCACCCCCTGCCCCCCATACCCTGCAGGAGGCATATTCGGTGGCCCGGCAGTTCAACCTCGTGCCACCGGTGTGTGAACAGGCTGAGTACCACATGTTTCAGCGTGACAAGGTGGAGTCGCAACTCCCCGAGCTCTACCACAAGATCGGTGGGTGCCCGTGCCAGGGGAAGGGGCGCTGGGGGGGCAGGGTGTTGAACGGGAGGGTTTATGGAGTTGCCTTGTGGTTGGGGTTGCCGTGGGCTTGCCTGGGGAGGGGTGGGGTTTTTGCATTTCAAACAGGGGCGGCTCTAGGTATTTTGCCGCCCCAAGCACAGCAGGCAGGCTGCCTTCGGCTGCTTGCCTGCGAGAGGTCCCCGGTCCTGCGAATTCAGCGGCACGCCTGTGGGAGGTCTGCTGAAGCCGCGGGACCAGTGGACCCTCCGCAGGCATGCCACCAAAGGCAACTTGCCTGCCACCCTCGCAGCGACCGGCAGAGCGCCCCCCGTGGCTTGCTGTCCCAGGCAGAGGGAATGAAGGGCATGCTGGGGAGCTAATCCCTTTGTCGTCCATCCCCCCAGGTGTGGTGCCGTGACCTGGTCCCCTGGCCTGTGGCCTCATCGGACTGCAAATCGAGGGCGGGTCGCCCGAGAACTTGCCGGGCCGCCATCAAGGTACGCCCCCCCCCCCCAACGCCCTGCCCCACCCCATGCTCCCCCATGCCTGCCGGGACCCCACCCCCTGTCCATCGCCTCTGCACCCCCAGTGCCCCTGCACCCTGCGATCTGGGCTCCCCCTCTGACCTCCATCCTAACACAGCCCCCCGGCACCGCCTGACCCCTGTTCCCCCCCATCACCACACCCCGGCACCGCCTGACGCCTTGCACACCCCGGCACTACCTGACACCCTGTTCCCCCCAATCACCCCGCCCCCGGGCACCGCCTGACCCCTGTTCCCCCATCACCCACGCCCCAGCACTGCCTGACGCCCTGCACACCCCGGCAGTGCCTGACGCCCTCACACCGCTAGACCACTGACGCCCTTGTTCCCCATCAACCCCCCCGGCACTGCCTGACGCCTTACACACCGGCACCGTGCCTGCGCCCTTGTTTCCCCCCATCCCCCCCCATCACCGCCTGAACGCCCTGCACCCCCGGCACTGTCTGACACCCTGTTCCCCCCATGCACCCCCCAGCACCGCCTGACGCCCTGGCACACCCCGCAGCTGTCTGACACGCCTGTCCCTCCCCCATCACTCCCCGGCACCGCCTGAACGCCTGTTTCCCCCCAATGCACTCAACCCCCTGGCACTGCCTGAAAAGCCCTGCACACACCACGCACTGCCTGACGCCCCTGTTCCCCCCATCACCCCCTGGCACCGCCTGATGGCCTGCACACCCCGGCACCGCCTGACGCCCTGTCCCCCCCAGCACTGGCCTGATGCCCTGCACACCTGGGCACCACCTGACGCCCCTGTTCCCCACATCACCCCCCTGGCATCGGGCCTGACGCGCTGTCCCCCGCTGTCCCCCCCAGGCTATCCAGTGGCCTGGAAGGAGAAGCTTGCAGAGCGACCGAACGGGCGGAAGCCACACAGGCCAAGAATCAAGGAGCTTGCAGCCCATCCGCCGGGCGTCTGGGCTGCCACCGTGGCCCAGCTGGCAATTGGTGAGGGACAGGCCCCAGGGGGCACTGTGGGGCCAGGAGTGGGGCCCGGGGGCGTCAGCAGGGCGCTCTTTCCTGGGCCAGGCAGGGCTGGCCCCCAGGGCGGCGCTAGGGGGACACTGTGGGGCAGGGAGTGGAGGGGGGTCAGCAGGAGGGCTCTCTTCTGGGGGCGCAAGGGGGACTGCCACCCGGCCCTTGCCCACCTCCGCTGTCTTCTGCCCACAAGCCTGGTGACCTGCGCTCTTGAGGGCGTCAGCTTCCGTCCTGCTCGGGGTGTCCAGCACCCGAACAGCTGATCGAGAACCTCGGAGCCATCCAGGTGAGTGCTCCCTCCCGCCGGCGTGGGTCCCCCCGGCTCTGGAAGGGAGTGGGGGTCAAGTGGTGCAGGGGGGGCTGGGAGCCAGGACTCCTGGGTTCTCTCCCCGGCTCTGGGAGGGGAGTGGGGGCTGGTGGGTTAGGAGCAGGGGGGGGCTGGGAGCCAGGACTCCTGGGTTCTCTCCCCGGCTCTGGGAGGGGAGTGGGGCTGGTGGGTTAGAGTGGGGGGGCTGGGAGCCAGGACTCCTGGTTTCTCTCCCTCTGGGAGGGGAGTGGGGGCTGGTGGGTCAGAGCAGGGGCAGGCTGGGAGCCTCACTCCCTCCCTCCGGCAGGGGAGTGGCCAGCTGTGACAGAGCAGGGGGGTCCAGCCAGGAAGCTTGCCGCATGCCCTTGGCAACTCCCTGTCCTTCCGTCCCCTCCGTAGGTGACAACGTCGGCCTGCGAAGGGGGGTGGCACACCCTTGTCCAACCAGGACTGGTATCCCTGCCCAGCTCTCTGCGCTGCCTGGGAGGAGGGGCCCTGCAATTTCACAGGCTGAGCCAGGATCTCTCCAGGCCCCACCCCGGCGATGGGGCCCTGGACGCTCCGGGTGCTGCCGACCTTGCGGCATGAGCCAGGGATTGGGGGACCCAGGGCTCCTGGTACATTCCATCCACACCCTGACCCAGATTTCCAGCAGGGGATCTCTGCACAGCACCTGAACTCCCTGTTCTCCACGCTGCCGGAGGGACGGGCCCCGGGCTCGGAGCGGGGGACGGGGCGGGAGGGGGGACCCGAGCTGGGTTCTTCGCCCCAGCCTTGAGGGGAAGGGGGTGCCTGGGGGTTCCAGTTGGGCCTTTGCACCCTGCCGCTTGGCTCCTGCCGGCACCGTCCCTCCGCGGAACCCTGATGGGACCCCCCATGGATGGCAGCGGGAGCACCTGGGGTGCGTGGGGACTTGGGGACAAACAGCCCATTTCAGGGGCACTAGCCGGCCTCCGCCTCTGCCCCACCCCGGGCGTCCCTGGTGGAGGGGGGAGGACAAGGGGAGGGGCCCTCCCACCGACCTGGGAGAACCCAGAGTCCGGCTCCAGCAGCCAGCTGCTCCTGCCAGCCTGAAACCCGTCCCGGGCCCCCCCCCCGGCACCGCCTGACGCCCTGTTCCCCCCATCACCCACCCCCCAGCACTGCCTGACGCCCTGCACACCCCGGCAGTGCCTGACGCCCTGCACACCCTAGCACCACCTGACGCCCTGTTCCCCCCATCACCCCCCCGGCACTGCCTGACGCCTTACACACCCCGGCACCGCCTGACGCCTTGTTCCCCCCATCACCCCCCCATCACCGCCTGACGCCCTGCACACCCCGGCACTGTCTGACACCCTGTTCCCCCCATCACCCCCCGGCACCGCCTGACGCCCTGTTCCCCCCATCACTCACCCCCTGGCACTGCCTGACGCCCTGCACACCCCAGCACTGCCTGACGCCCTGTTCCCCCCATCACCCCCCCCTGGCACCGCCTGATGCCCTGCACACCCCGGCACCGCCTGACGCCCTGTTCCCCCCAGCACTGCCTGATGCCCTGCACACCCTGGCACCACCTGACGCCCTGTCCCCCCATCACCCCCCTGGCACCGCCTGACGCCCTGTCCCCCTGTCCCCCCCAGGGCTACCAGTGGCTGAAGGAGAAGCTGCAGAGCGACGACGGGCGGAAGCAACAGGCCAAGATCAAGGAGCTGCAGCCCATCGCCGGGCGTCTGGGCTGCACCGTGGCCCAGCTGGCAATTGGTGAGGGACAGGCCCCAGGGGGCACTGTGGGGCAGGGAGTGGGGCAGGGGGCTCAGCAGGGGGCGCTCTTCCCTGGCAGGCAGGGCTGGCCCCAGGGCGGCGCTAGGGGGACACTGTGGGCAGGGAGTGGAGGGGGTCAGCAGGAGGGCTCTCTCCTGGGGGGCAAGGGGGACTGCCCCCCGGCCCTTCCCACCTCCCTGTCTCTGCCCCACAGCCTGGTGCCTGCGCTCTGAGGGCGTCAGCTCCGTCCTGCTCGGGGTGTCCAGCACCGAACAGCTGATCGAGAACCTCGGAGCCATCCAGGTGAGTGCTCCTCCCCCGGCGTGGTCCCCCCGGCTCTGGGAGGGGAGTGGGGTCAAGTGGTTAGAGCAGGGGGGGCTGGGAGCCAGGACTCCTGGGTTCTCTCCCCGGCTCTGGGAGGGGAGTGGGGGCTGGTGGGTCAGAGCCGGGGTGGCTGGGAGCCAGGACTCCTGGGTTCTCTCCCCGGCTCTGGGAGGGGAGTGGGGGCTGGTGGGTTAGAGCAGGGGGGGGCTGGGAGCCAGGACTCCTGTGTTCTCTCCCCGGCTCTGGGAGGGGAGTGGGGGCTGGTGGGTTAGAGCAGGGGGGCTGGGAGCCAGGACTCCTGGGTTCTCTCCCCGGCTCTGGGAGGGGAGTGGGGGCTGGTGGGTTAGAGCAGGGGGGCTGGGAGCCAGGACTCCTGGGTTCTCTCCCCGGCTCTGGGAGGGGAGTGGGGGCTGGTGGGTTAGAGCAGGGGGGCTGGGAGCCAGGACTCCTGGGTTCTCTCCCCGGCTCTGGGAGGGGAGTGGGGGCTGGTGGGTTAGAGCAGGGGGGCTGGGAGCCAGGACTCCTGGGTTCTCTCCCCGGCTCTGGGAGGGGAGTGGGGGCTGGTGGGTTAGAGCAGGGGGGCTGGGAGCCAGGACTCCTGGGTTCTCTCCCCGGCTCTGGGAGGGGAGTGGGGGCTGGTGGGTTAGAGCAGGGGGGCTGGGAGCCAGGACTCCTGGGTTCTCTCCCCGGCTCTGGGAGGGGAGTGGGGGCTGGTGGGTTAGAGCAGGGGGGCTGGGAGCCAGGACTCCTGGGTTCTCTCCCCGGCTCTGGGAGGGGAGTGGGGGCTGGTGGGTTAGAGCAGGGGGGCTGGGAGCCAGGACTCCTGGGTTCTCTCCCCGGCTCTGGGAGGGGAGTGGGGGCTGGTGGGTTAGAGCAGGGGGGCTGGGAGCCAGGACTCCTGGGTTCTCTCCCCGGCTCTGGGAGGGGAGTGGGGGCTGGTGGGTTAGAGCAGGGGGGCTGGGAGCCAGGACTCCTGGGTTCTCTCCCCGGCTCTGGGAGGGGAGTGGGGGCTGGTGGGTTAGAGCAGGGGGGCTGGGAGCCAGGACTCCTGGGTTCTCTCCCCGGCTCTGGGAGGGGAGTGGGGGCTGGTGGGTTAGAGCAGGGGGGCTGGGAGCCAGGACTCCTGGGTTCTCTCCCCGGCTCTGGGAGGGGAGTGGGGGCTGGTGGGTTAGAGCAGGGGGGCTGGGAGCCAGGACTCCTGGGTTCTCTCCCCGGCTCTGGGAGGGGAGTGGGGGCTGGTGGGTTAGAGCAGGGGGGCTGGGAGCCAGGACTCCTGGGTTCTCTCCCCGGCTCTGGGAGGGGAGTGGGGGCTGGTGGGTTAGAGCAGGGGGGCTGGGAGCCAGGACTCCTGGGTTCTCTCCCCGGCTCTGGGAGGGGAGTGGGGGCTGGTGGGGTAGAGCAGGGGGGCTGGGAGCCAGGACTCCTGGGTTCCCTCCCTGGCTCTGGGAGGGGAGTGGGGGCTGGTGGGTTAGAGCAGGGGGGGGCTGGGAGCCAGGACTCCTGTGTTCTCTCCCCGGCTCTGGGAGGGGAGTGGGGGCTGGTGGGTTAGAGTGGGGGAGGCTGGGAGCCAGGACTCCTGGGTTCTCTCCCAGCAGGGGGAGGGGCGTGGGCACGGGGGATCTCACTCCCCCCCTCTCGGCAGGTGCTGGCCCAGCTGACCCCGCCCGTCATTCAGGAAATTGACGCCCTCCTTGGCAACAAGCCCAATACGAAAAAAGAGTCCCGGGCGTAGGGACACGTCGGCGCCCGGGACTGTGCACACCCTTGTCCCACCGGACTGCGTATCCCTCCGCCCAGCTCTCTGCACTGCCTGGGAGGAGGAGGTGCTGCTTCACGCATGACCTAAGACCACCCCCCGTATCCCTCCGCCCCCCACCCCGGCTGCTGCTTCGACCTTGCCGGCATGAGCCAAGGGATTGGCGGGCAAGAGGCCCCGCCCACCCTGCCAGCTTTCCCGCCGGATCTCGCCAGCTGCTTCACCTCCCGTGGTATCCATGCTCCCGTTTTTAAAGGGACGGGCCACCGCCTCGTGCTGGGGGACGGGCGAGGGAGTCGTTGATCGAGCTAACGAACCCAGCCGATGTGGAGAACGGGGGACACTTGTGGCTTTCCCTGCGCACGCACCCCCCCCCGCTGGCTCCTGTATGGGTCTCAGGCTCTGCCCCCCCAGCTGGCTGGTGCCCCCTGCTGGGGACTTGGGGAATTCCCTTCAGGGGACTATTTTTCTCTTCCCCCACCCCGACACTTTCCCTGTGGGGGAAGGATATTGATCAAATCCACCCAGGACATTTCTCTTTCCACTTGAGTTTCTTTCTCCTCTTTAAATGAAAACACAACACAACCCATCGGTCATCCAGAGCCAACTCTTCCTATAGCAATAATGTTCCAGCGAGGGGGAGGGTGCAGGGGAGGCTACAAGCCCCCCCCATCCAGGAACACCCTCCCCCCTCCTGCTTTCGCACAATCCTGGCTTCCGGTCGGCTGGCGGGCGGCTGGACAGATGGGCCCCGTCCTCTCGGGGTTGGTGGACTCTGTACAGAAATGAGAGCAGCGCTTCCGCTTCTCCCAGGGGCGTGACGTGACCACAGATGGGTGACAGGCCTGGCTGCTAGCAAAAACCCAGAGGAAAGCGAGGGGGACGGGACCCAGGAGTCCGGGACAAAGTCTCCACTCCCTCCCCTGAAACGTCCTTTTCCTTTGCTCCCTGGCCTACGTTCTCGTGGAGTTGCAGGCGGCAGTTCAGCAGCTGCCATGACTCGCCCCAGAGGTGGCCGCATCTCAGGGCCGGGTGAGGGGTCCCTGGGTAACCAGCCACCCTGCCCCAGAGGTGGCTGCATCTCAGCACCAGGCGAGGGGTCCCTGGGTAACCAGATGCCCTGCCCCAGAGGTGGCTGCATCTCAGGGCTGGGCCAGGGGTCCCTGGGTAACCAGCTGCTCCACCCCAGAGGTGGCCGCATCTCGGCGCTGAACGAGATCCAATCTCTCGCCAGCTCTGGGGAACAGCTGCTGAGCGTGTCGCTGTAACTCTGCCTGTGAGGTAGCACGGCACCCGCTCCCTCGCAGCTGCACCAATCGGCCCCAGCTCTGACCCAGGGTCTGGGCACGGTTCCCTCCCACCCTGAACCGCAGACCCTGTGTGAACCTGCAGTGCACCTCAACAGCCAGGAGGGGGCGCGTTTTTCTTAGATCCCACCAGATGGGTTTTAAACTCCGGAGTGGGTTAGAGCAGGGGGGGCTGGGAGCCAGGACTCCTGGGTTCTCTCCCCGGCTCTGGGAGGGGAGTGGGGGCTGGTGGTTAGAGCAGGGGGGGCTGGGAGCCAGGACTCCTGGGTTCTCTCCCCGGCTCTGGGAGGGGAGTGGGGGCTGGTGGTTAGAGTGGGGGGGCTGGGAGCCAGGACTCCTGGGTTCTCTCCCCAGCTCTGGGAGGGGAGTGGGGGCTGGTGGTTAGAGTGGCTCTGGGAAGGCAGTGGAGGCTGGTGGGTTAGAGCAGGGGGGCTGGGAGCCAGGACTCCTGGGTTCTCTCCCTGGCTCTGGGAAGGCAGTGGAGGCTGGTGGGTTAGAGCAGGGGGGCTGGGAGCCAGGACTCCTGGGTTCTCTCCCTGGCTCTGGGAAGGCAGTGGAGGCTGGTGGGTTAGAGCAGGGGGGCTGGGAGCCAGGACTCCTGGGTTCTCTCCCTGGCTCTGGGAAGGCAGTGGAGGCTGGTGGGTTAGAGCAGGGGGGCTGGGAGCCAGGACTCCTGGGTTCTCTCCCTGGCTCTGGGAAGGCAGTGGAGGCTGGTGGGTTAGAGCAGGGGGGCTGGGAGCCAGGACTCCTGGGTTCTCTCCCTGGCTCTGGGAAGGCAGTGGAGGCTGGTGGGTTAGAGCAGGGGGGCTGGGAGCCAGGACTCCTGGGTTCTCTCCCTGGCTCTGGGAAGGCAGTGGAGGCTGGTGGGTTAGAGCAGGGGGGCTGGGAGCCAGGACTCCTGGGTTCTCTCCCTGGCTCTGGGAAGGCAGTGGAGGCTGGTGGATTGGAGCAGGCGGGGCTGGGAGCCAGGACTCCTGGGTTCTATTCCTAGCTGATGCAGTCTGTGACCTTGGCCATGTTCTCCACTGTTCATAATGAGCCACTTGAAAGGCAGGTTCTGCGGCTGAATGGGTGTTGGTTCTGCAGCAGCGCGAGAGGAGCTTAGAATAGCCCAAGGCCTGAAATAGCGGAGGGGCTGCGGGTCGGGAGTGAGGGGCATCAGCAGAGCTGAGGGGGGCAGGGCTGGGCTAGCAGGGGCCGCGGGTCGGGAGTGAGGGGCACCAGCAGAGCTGGGGGGGGGGGGTCCAGGTGTGGGTCTATCTCAGGGCTAGGCCTCCCCTCCCGGGTGATGCGGTGCATTGCAGGTCGTTCTGCTGGGCCCCCCTGCCCTGTAGATTCACCCCACACAGACACCCACCCCCCAGCCCTCTAGATCCCTGGGGTTCGGCTGTGGAAGCTTCGCTCTCTTGTCGGAAGAAGGTTGAAATGTAAAAAGGAAAATAATAAATTAGTAACCAACTGACCCTGGTGCCGCCGACCTTCCAGCGAGCCGGTAGAGGGCAGTGAAGGGGCCACGTGGCCAGGTGAGGGGTCCCTGTGTGACCGGCCACCCTGCCCCACAGGTGGCCGCATCTCAGCTCCGGGCGAGGGGTCCCTGAGTAACCAGCCACCCCGCCCCAAAGGTGGCCACATCTCAGCTCCGGGCAAGGGGTCCCTGGGTAACCAGCCGCCCAGCCCCAGAGGTGGCCGCATCTCAGCTCTGGGCGAGGGGTCCCTGGGTAAGCAGCTGCCCTGCCCCAGAGGTGGCCGCATCTCCATGCTGGGCAAGGGGTCCCTGAATAGCCAGCCAAGTGGGGTTCCCCCCAAGTGGGGCTGCGGCGTCACCCTCCCGATTTAGTGGCTGTGGTTTTTAACCCCTACCTAAGGCTGACTTTTCATCCTGCTTCCCTGGATGCTTTCAGCCCCATCCCCCTGCTGAGCAACCCCACTCTGACCCCACAGAGCCCAGCCGGTCCTGGCTTGTCCCCCGGACCCCTCGGCAGACAGGTGGCGTGTGGCCAAGTGGGGTTACGCTTGGAAAGCGCTGGGCTGAGCCCGGGGTGGGAGCATGGCCGAGATCAGGCCTAGATGGCCCGTCCCCCGCAAAGGGGGCCTGTTTCGGCCATGGTGCTCGGGTTGGACGAGGCCAACGTGTGGCCGGGGCGGGTGCTGGCAGGGGCTGCAGCAGCCAGGAAAGTCCCCAGAGAGCCACTGAGTCATCGGTAATAAGAGTCACACGGGGGGTGGCAACAGGCCCATGCACGCAGGCAGCGCATTTCCTGGCTCCTGGAAGAGGGAGCAAGTGGCAGGAGCCAGGACTCCTGGGTTCTCTCCCCAGCACTGGGAAGGTAGTGGGGTCCAGTAGTTAGAGCGGGGGGGCTGGAAGCCCAAACTCCTGGATTCTCTCCCCGGCACTGGGAGGGGAATCGGGTCCAGTAGTTAGAGCAGGGGGGGCTGGGAACCCGGACTCCTGGGTTCCCTCCCCAGCTCTGGGAGGGGAGTGGGGGCTGGTGGGTTAGAGCAGGGGGGGCTGGGAGCCAGGACTCCTGGGTTCTCTCCTCCTGACTCTGGGAGGGGAGCGGGGACTGGTGGTTAGAGCAGGGGGGCTGGAAGACAGATCTGGAGTGGTGGCTAGCCCCCTGCCCCCCCAACAAACCCCAAACACCCCAATGTCCATCCGACACACCGGCTGTTTGTCTGCTATATGAGTGAGTTTGGCTTGTGCCAGTATCTCGCTAAGCCCAGCGGAGAATAACGGAGGGGACAAAATACTTGACCCATAAACCTAGTTTGCCTCTTATTCACTCTGGAGTCAATCAGGAGTCACTCCACTGGAGTCAATGGGCCGATCTCCCGCTCGCTCACTCCGGAGTCAATCAGGAGTCACTCCACTGGAGTCAATGGGCCGATCTCCCGCTCGCTCACTCCGGAGTCAATCAGGAGTCACTCCACTGGAGTCAATGGGCCGATCTCCCGCTCGCTCACTCCGGAGTCAATCAGGAGTCACTCCACGGGAGTCAATGGGACAACTACCCCCCCACCCCTCACTCTCTCTCTCTTTCCGGAGTCAATCAGACGTCACTCCACATCTTGGCTGTCACCCCCTTGCCCTGTGTGCCGCCAGGCCGCCCAGTGCAAGAACGGGGGCTGGCACGTTGCGCCACACTGCCCCCCCATAGCATATCTGCACCCAACTCCCATGGGCCATCGCTGCCCTTCCATCTTCTCACGCCTGGCTGGGCGGCCCCATGCGCCGCATCCCAAACCCACCTGCTCACGTCCTGTTCACTAATTCGCCTCTTCCTCTTCTCCCCCTGGGCACTGTCCGCTGGAGCGGTGACACCCCAGTCACAGCCCTGCCAGGAAGGTGGCTGGACCGGCCCAGCCAGCCGCCAGGCCCCCAGTAATTAGCCGACAAATTTCATGCTTCCTCAGCCAGTGTGTGGGGATAACGCACCTCCCGTGACCAAGGGAGGCTGGCCGGGCACGTGGCGGCTTCAATTTCCAGAGACAGGGGGGTGGGGCTGTGTGCCTCAGTTTCCCCATCTCTCTGGCTAGTCTTCAGGGCAGTGCCCGTTGCTCGCCGTGGGTCTGTGCTGCACCTGGCACAATGTGTTGGGGGCGGGGGCAGATCTGGTTGGGTGGGCTTCCAGCTTCCATAAAACTCTGTGATTATTTTGCAGGGCTGGGGGGTGGGGGAAGCAAGGGGGCTGCATGTTGGGAGTGAGAGGCAGTGGCAGAGCTGGGGCAGGGGGTCAGTTTGCTATAGGGCAGGGTGCCTCAGCCCCCTTTCCAGGTTACAATCTCAGCCGCAGGCACCGGGTTGAGTAATCCTGGGAAAACCGGTTCCTGGGATTATGCAAATCCTGGGGGAAGCTGGCACGGTGCCCGCAGCTCGGAAATCTGGCCAGGACCCAACCCCTGGTGTGCACCTCTCTGCCCAGCCCCACTCCCAGCCCTGCAGAGCCGGCGCCCCCGAGAGGGGACAGGCCCCTGCCCCATTCCCTGACCCCCTGCGCCAGCCAGTCCCTGCCCTGCGGCTGGGTGGGAGCCTGGGGGGAGAAGGCCCTGGGTCCATTCCCCGTCCCAGAGAGGAGGGGTTTAAGAGCTGTGCCACCCAGGGGCGGGGGGCGGGGGACAAGACGCCTGTAGCTTTCTGGCCATGTGGCATGTAGGCATCTGGTGTATTTATTTACCCGCTGGAAATGACTCACGGGTTGTGGCTGGTGCATGTGAGTCAGAGGTTGGGAAATCGGCCATGCGGCAGGGCACAGGCCGCTGGGTCATCTCCCCCTTCCCAGAACCTATTTGCATCGGGGGTCACACGGGCCCCTAGATCCCCTCTGTAGCTCCCAGGCCCCCCGATTCGCACCAATGCCCCCAGGCGCAGCCCAGAGACTCCAGTAAAATCCAATGCCGCCGGCAGCGAACGAGGTAGGCCGAGGTCCCTGGTGGTCTAGGGGTGTCCGAAACCTGTTACCACCCCATGACCATCGCCGAACCCCGCTCGCGGGCAACAGGCAACACACTGGAGATGGGGCCACAGACGGCTGCACCGCCACACGCAACCACACAGCCGCCCAATGCGCCAACCCCGTGGCCAACTGCAAGCACCCAGCCACTCTTGCTCTAACCACTAGCCCCCACTCCCCTTCCCAGAGAGAACCCAGGAGTCCTGACTCCCAGCCCCCCCTGCTCTAACCACCACCCAGGCCCGCTGATGACAAGGGAGCCCAGCTATTTGCTAATGACTCCGACTGCTGCCAGCTCCAGCCACCCTGGGGCCCCTGTCGTCTCCAAAGCTGACTCCGCTTGGATCCAGGCCCGTCACCTGCAGGAAGAGCGAGTGACGCATGGTTGGACCAGCAGCTGGGGGGGGTGACCTCATCCTGCCCCTGCGGTATCCTGCCACTGCCCCTCTGCAGCCCCTTTCTGGCGCAGGAAACTAAGGCAGCATCGAGGGCCCGCCGAGGAATGCGGCCACCTCTGGGGTGGGATGCAGCAGCTGTGTAACAGCCACAGAGGAACAGTGCCTAGGGACCTAGCACTGCAATGCAACCACCTCTGGGGTGGCACGTGGCAGCTGAGTAACAGCCCCAGAGCAATGCTGCCTAGGGACCTAGCACTGCAATGCAGCCACCTCTGGGGTGGGAAGCAGCAGCCGTGTAACAGCCCCAGAGCAACGCTGCCTAGGGACCTAGCAGTGCAATGCAACCACCTCTGGGGTGGCACATGGCAGCTGGATGACAGTCCCAGAGCAACGCTGCCTAGGGATCGCAGGCTGGAATGCAGCCACTTCTGGGGCAGGGCATTGCCAAGGTTTAACAGCCGCATGACACGATCGTTCAAGACAGGATGTGCAAGAACCACGTTAGGAAGCTGGAATACGCGGATGGGGCAGGGGGAGGCCGTAAGCCGTGGGGTCCTGTCAGAACAGCAGCCGGACCCACCGGGGGGGGGCATCTGCCCAGCCCTGTAAAGCACGGAGGGTCAGTCACGGCCCAATGGGCCCAGGACATGCCCTCAGCCGGATTGAAAGCTGAAGTGAGAGAGCAGTCAGGCAGCTGGCGCTCTGGGCGTGGGCACCTGAGTCTATCCCCACCTCGGGCGATCACCTCCACCCTCTCTGTGCCTCAGTTTCCCCACCTAGCCTTTGACTATTGAAATTGATCGTTCTTTTGAGGCACAGGCTGTCTGCATCTGCGCAGCGCCCGGCACGACAGGGCCCTGATCTCAGCCAGGGTCCGTGCAGCGCCTGGCACGACGGGGTCCCGATCTCAGCCGGGCTCCGTGCAGCACCTGGCACCACGGGGCCCCAATCTCAGCCAGGATAAGCGCAGCGCCCGGCGCGACAGGGCCCCAGTCTCAGCCAGGATAAGCGCAGCGCCCAGCGCGACGGGGCCCCAATCTCAGCCAGGGGTCCGTGCAGCGTCCAGCGCGACGGGGCCCTGATCTCGGCTGGGTTCCATGCAGCGCCCGGCGCGATGGGGCCCCAATCTCAGCTGAAGGCTGCGCCAGGGGCACACAAAGGAGGCCGGCAGAGGCATGTGGGGAAGCAACGGGTTTCGGACGGATGGACACAGCAGCCGCAGGGGGGCGAGGGGCACAGAGCCAGGGTTAGGGGAACCCCTCGGCCCACCAGCTGGAGGCGCCGCACTGGGCTTTCCCTAACCAAGCTCCTTCGGTCGGCTGCTCTGAGCCTCTTTTTACAGCGGGAGAAAGTGACACTGTGACAGGCCCAAGGGCACATAGACGGAGACAGAACCCAGGAGTCCGGCTTCCCACGGAGAACCCAGGAGTCCGGGCTCCCATCCAACACCCCCCCAGAGAACCCAGAAGTCTGTTGGACTCCATTCCCCCTCCCCCCCGCAAGAAACCGAGGATCCAGCTCCGCATCTGCCCCTGATCAGAAAAACCCAGGGAAGTCCGGGAGGCTCCCATCCAACACCCACCCCAGAGAACCCAGAGAAAAAGGATACATGTCGGAAAAACGAAAAAGATCTGGACCTCCCAATCCCCCTCCCACCCCCCCAAACCCAGGAGATGTTAATCCGGGCGGGCAGGCCGGTGGGGTGGGGGGGGGGGGGGCCGGGTGGCAAGGGAGGGGCTCCATCTCCCCTTGATCAGAGAACCAGGAGTCCGGTCTCCCATACCCAACACCCCCCCCGAGAACCCAGGAGTCCGGGTCTCCCATTGACACACCCACCAAAACCCAGGAGTCCGGGCTCCATCCCCGAGAACCCAGGAGTCCGGGCTCCCATCCGCCCCCCCCCCCCGCAGAGAACCCAGGAGTCCGGGCTCCCATCCCCCCTTCGAGAACAGGGAGCGGCTACCATCTCCCCTGATCAGAAAACCAGGAGTCCGGCTCCCATCCCCCGCCCCGCCAGAGAACCCAGAGTCCGGGGCTCCCATCCCAGAGAACCCAGGAGTCCGGGCTCCATCGCCCCCCCCCCGCAGAAACCAGGAGTCCGGGCTCCCATCCCCCTCCCCAGAGAACCCAGGAGTCCGGGCTCCCATCTCCCCGATCAGAGGAACCCAGGAGTCCGGGCTCCCATCCCCCCCCCCCAGAGAAACCAGACTCCGGGCTCCATCCCCCCCAGAGAACCCAGACTCCGGGTCCCATCCCCCTCCCCAGAGAACCCAGGAGTCGGGCTCCCACTCCCCTGGATCAAGAACCCAGGAGTCCGGGTCCTCATCCCCCCCCCCCGCAGAGAACCAGGAGTCCGGCTCCCATCCCCCCACAGAGAACCCAGGAGTCCGGGCTTCCATCCCCCCCCCGCCCCCCGCAGAGAACCCAGGAGTCCGGGCTCCCATCCCCCCCTCCCAGAAACCCAGGAGTCCGGGCTCCCATCCCCCCGGCAGAGAACCTAGGAGTCTGGGTCCCATCCCCCCTCCCCAGAGCACCCAGGAGTCCGGGGTCCCATCCCAGAGAACCGGAGTCCGTCTGCTCCCCCGAGAACCAGGAGTCCGGCTCCCATCCCCCCCGCAGAGAACCAGGATCCGGGCTCCCATCCCCCCTCCCCAGAGAACCCAGGAGTGTCCGGCTCCCATCCCCCCTCCCCAGAGAACCCAGGAGTTCCGGGCTCCGCAGAGAACCCAGGAGTCCGCGGCCCTCCCCCCCGCAGAGACCAGGAGTCCGGCTCCCATCCCCAGAGAAACCCAGAGTCCGCTCCATTCCACCCCCTCCCAGAGACCCAGGAGTCCGGGCTCCCATCCCCCCCGCGAGGAACCCAGGAGTCCGGCTCCCACCCCCCCCCCAGAGAACCCAGGAGTCCGGGCTCCATTCCCCCCTCCCGCCCCCGCAGAAACCAGGAGTCCGGGCTCCCATTCCCACCCCCCCCCGCAGAGAACCAGGAGTCCAGGGCTCCACTCCCCCCCGCAGAGAACCCAGGGGTCCGGATTTCCCGCGCAGACGTGTCCGGAGAAGGCGGGTTTGGGCCGCGAGAGGCGCCCCCCCACCAGGGGGCGTGGCCAGACCGGCCTATATACCGCCGCCTGCCCGCGTGGGAAGCCGTTTAGGCGAGAGATCGGTCCGACGAGCGCGGCGCGCGGCCTTCCCTCTTGGTACGGCGCCGCAGCGAACCGCGACATGAGACGCGATAGTCGACGGGCGCTGCCGAGCTGGAGTGCGCATCTGTACCTGCCCTACGACCGCAGCGCGCGCCACCGGCGCCTCGGGCCGCGGCACGGCCTGGCGCCGCCCGCCCCCCCGCGCACACGCTCTTGTACCGCCTGCTCTGCCGCCTCGGCGCGCGACCAGGGCTGGGAGGCGGTCAGTGTCCCTTCTGCCGCAGCCCACCTCGCTGCGCGTGCGCAGTTAGCATAGGGCCGGGGGCGGGGAGGCGGCCCGAGGAGGGGAGCGGCAGCAGCCGGCCGCCGATGGCCTGCCTCCGTCGATCCCGAGTCTGGAAGCGATGTGCCGGGCGGAAGGAGAGGGAGGAGAGAGCCTGGCGATGACGTCCGAGGAGGCGGGCAATCGCGCTGTGGCGGGCGCTGAGAGAGCTCCTGAGAGGAAGCGGCAGCGGGCGGCCGCAGTAGCGCGCGAGAGCGGAGCCAATCACCAGTGAGTATCGTGCCTCGCGCGCTCCTTCAACTCCCCTCCCCCTCCCCGCCTGTCCTTACGTCGGAGCGCGCGCTGCCTACCCGAGGCGGGGCCGCAGGTGCTGAGTGAGGGCGCGGAGCCTTAGCCGCCTACATCCGGGTTTCCACAATTTGGCCAAGGGCAGGATCTGAAGGGAGGGCCTGACGTCACTTTGGCTAATGGGCGGGGAGTGTCACACATCACACCCCCCTCAGCGCGCGCCCCACCACACCTGGGGTCTCTGGGGGGGGGTTGAATGTGGAGATGCAAGTCTCTCCTCCCCCCCATCATGCCCACCCTGTGGGGGTGACGTTCAGCTCAACCCCCCAGCTGTGACCCCTCACCTAGGTGGGTATGCTACCCCCCATAAGAGGACAACATCCAGGAGGGGATGACACACACTGTCCTTGGCCATGGGAACAGTGGGGTCTATTGATTAGCGGCGGGGGTGTAGATGATCCGGGAGCCAGACTCATGGGTTCTCTCCTGCTCTGGGAGGGGGTGGGCTGTGGTTAGAGCCAGGGGGGGCGGGACCAGGACTCGCGTTCTCTCCTTAGCGCGGAGGAGGGAGTGGGGTGGTGGGTTAGAGCAGGGGGGTGGGAGCCAGACTCCTGGGTTCTCTCCTAGCGCTGGGAGGGAGTGGGGGCTGGTGGGTAAGCAGGGGGGCTGGGAGCCAGGACTCCGTGGTTCTCTCCTAGCGCTGGGAGGGGAGTGGGGTCTGGTGGTAGAAGAGTGAGGGTGGGAGCCAGGACTCCTGGGTTCTCTCCCCGGCTCTTGGAGGTGAGTGGGGGCTGGTGGTTAGAGCAGGGGGGCTGGGAGCCAGGACTCCTGGTTCTCTCCTGGCTCTGGAGGGCAGTGGGGCTGGTGGGTCAGAGCAGGGGGGCTGGGAGCCAGGACTCCTGGTTCTCTCCAGCGCTGGAGAGGGATGGGGGCTGGTGGGTTAGAGCAGGGGGGCTGGAGCAGACTCCTGTTCTCTCCTAGCGCTGGCGAGGTGGGTGGGTCTGATGTTAGAAGAGTGAGGGCTGCGGAGCCAGACTCCTGGGTCTCTCCCCGGCTCTGGGAGGGGAGTGGGGTGGTGGTTAGAGCAGGGGGCTGGGAGCCAGGACTCCTGGTTCTTCTCCTGGCTCTGGGAGGGCAGTGGGGCTGGTGTGGGTCAGAGCAGGGGGGCTGGGAGCCAGGACTCCTGGGTTTCTCTAGCGCGGAGGGAGTGGGGGGGTTGTCTGGGGTTAGCGCAGGGGGCTGGGAGCCAGGCTCCTGGTTCTCTCCAGCGCTGGGAGGGGATGGGGGCTGGTAGGTGTTGGAGAAGTGAGCTGGGAGCCAGGACCTGGTTCTCCCCGGCTCTGGGAGGGGACGTGGGGCTGTGTGGTTGAGAGTGAGGCCTGGGATCAGGACTCTGGTTCTCTCCTGGCTTCTGGAGAGTGGGGGCTGTGGTTAGAGCAGGGGGGCTGGGAGCCAGGACTCCTGGTTCTCTCCAGCGCTGGGAGGGGAGGGGGTGGGGGTTAGTGAGCCGGAGCCAGGACTCTCTGGTTCTCTCCCGGTCTGGGAGGGGAGTGGGGCTGGTGGTTAGAGCAGGGGGCTGGACGCAGGACTCCTGGGTTCTCTCCCCGGCTCTGGAGGGGATGGGGGTGTGGTTGAAGAGGTGGGGCTGGGAGCCAGGACTCCTGGGTTCCATCCCTGACTCTGGGAAGGAAGTGGGGTCCAGTGGGTTAGAGTGGGGGTGGGGGGCTCTCGGAGGCAAGTGGGGCAGGAGATCGGGCATCATCAGTACCCGTCCCTCCTTTCTGCTCTGTTCCCCTCTCTAACGCGGGGACAGGAAATCCTCAAACAGCAGCATTTCATTGGTAAATATTTGCCTGGCTGGGTTGCGTGGACCAAGGAGTAGGGTGGCTGACATTATCGCTTGTGTAGTTACGTCTCTGCCTGCACTCACGGCTTTGTGACTCTCTCCCGCAGGCTACAGTCCAGAGATGAAGGACCTCGCCCTCATGACCTGCTACATCATGTGAGGCTCCAAGGGCCAGTCCCAAGAGCTGGGGCTGGCTGTTTGTCAAAAGGCTTTGAACACTCTCAGGAGAAACCAGCTCTTCCCCCTCCGCAGTGCTGGCTGCGCTTCCCCTCCAGGCAGATAGTTACTGACAAACTGTTTGGTCTCATCAGACTCCCATCAGCTCTATGGGACTCTACCATAGCACTGGAGCTAGAGTTCCTGGTTCTCATTAACCTGCGGAGAGAGATTCGCGAGGCACCCGGGATTGATGTGATCGCCTGCGGCCTTGACTCGTCACTGCTCATCTCCGTTGAAGCAGGGAGACTTGACGGGGGCTGTCGGGTCGAATCAGCAGCAGTTGGCAGAGGTGTCCCTTCCTGGAGATCTCTGACCACCTGTCACCATGAGGCTTGGTGGCTGATCAGTTTCGAGGCTGGCACCCCAACAGCTTGTCTGGTCCTGACATCTGCAGCCTCTGAAATGCCTGTGTCTGGCTCTTCCATTCTCCAGCCAGCGATGCCACTGACCGACCTACCTACCAGCAGATACTGTAAATATCTCTGGTGAAAAGTCCTGTATGAGCAAAACCTGAGCCTCAAGTATTAACAGATTCAGACAGCAAGGTTAAGTCTGTGTGCTAACGAACTAGTTAAAAATACCTTCTCAAACCCGTGACCTGTTTCTCGGCGAATCCCAACGAAAAGCCTATTGCTGTGGTGGTGGTGGTGCCGCCAAATTATCTGCCGACCCTTATCCTATACCAGTGCACAAGTTAGCAGGCCGATCTGCAGGCCGAATTCCTGTCTGGCCCCAGTTCTGCAGTGCTGCATGTGACTATATTGCATGAGGCGAGGGTTTCAGACAAAGAGGCTGGCTTCTTGGTGCTCTCTGCTGTTGTAACATTTCTGTGAAATGAATTTAAATATGAAAGGGTTTGAAATAGCGAATGTCTGCGTCTGTTGTCTTTAGTATTTGACTATTATAACATATATTTAATTTTAATAAAACCTGAGATGTCAATGCTCATTAGGTTGCCTAGATCTCCTTTCCAGCAGGGAGGTGGTGCCTGGGGGCGGGGTCATCAGTAGACCACATTGCTGTTACATGGAAGGTCGGTCAGGACAGGGAGTCGGGACTTTCTATCCCTGGTGTTGGCTTAAGGGATGGTCTGTAGTGGTTAGAGCAGGAGGTGGTTCTTTTTTAAGCCCTGTTGCAGAGCCAGAGTCCTGCCTTATCCTGAGTAGTGCATAACCTCAAATGTGAAGGGTACTCGCATTGATTTGTGGCATCTCTCTGCTGCTAGCCCCTGGCAAAACAACCTCCTAGGAGAGTCATCCTCGTTACTGTATGACCTGCTCCTACTTCTGTGTAGTTTTAAGACAGTGTGCACCTTTTGTCCCCTCCGTAGACCCAACTCTTTTATCTAGGTGGCACAGAAACGGTGTCTCAGTTGCCTCTGTACTTCCTTTCCCATTCCTTGAGCCCCTCTGATTGTTCTCTGCACCTGTGTTCTGCCGAGGTGTCTCAATTTTATTGCCTACTCGGGACTTGGGAATTGGTCCTGCTTTGAGCAGGAGGTTGGACTAGATGACCTCCTGGGGTCCCTTCCAACCCTAGTATTCTATGACTTCAGGTTTTCATCTCCTACCACTGACAGCATTTTAAAATTGGCCCTTTAAACTCCACGTGGATTTGGCTGCACAATCACATGCCGCCGTAACTACCTATCTCTGCCTGGCCTAGGGGAGAGGATATGACTAAGATTTTGGTGACTAACAACTCTCATTAAGCACCAGCTGTTTATCATGCAAAATTTAATAGATTCTAAGCCCTCTATGATCCTGTAGTCTGATCTGCATAACACAGGCCAGAGAGCTTCCTGAATTATCTCCTGTTTAAACTAGAGTAGAATCTCTTAAGAAAAAACATCCACTCTTGATTTAATCTTGATCACCACGGATCTCAGTTGGTTGGCCTCTCCTCGAGAAGAAAACTCGATCCGTGGCAACCTGGGGTACTCCACTTCAGGGCAGGTTTATAAAGAGGACACTAATTAAAATTATCAGAACTAGAATTGTGCAAATAACTGTTTGTTTGTTTTCTGACTGTTCTAAAAAATGGTGAGGGGGATCATTTTGGGTAGAAACGAGAATTTTTTGCAACTCCGGTGAACTGAACAGTGGAGGAAAAAAGTCACGTCACAGAAAAGGTTGAATTTAACCAAAGTGTAAAACTTTGATTTTTGTGATTTAGCACATCAAACTTGAAGTACAGTTTGAAACACAGTCATTTAGAATCTCAACCTTTCTTTTTTTTGGCCAAAAATTTCAGCTGAAAAAATGTCACCCTGGTCTCGTAGTGACAGTTTGGTATCTACAGTCGCTAGCCATGCATGATCCCTGGCTAAGCTTGACCCCCTTCCTACCAGCAGCTCTGTTGACTCATGCGTCCTCTGATCTTAACATGATCTTTTGGCATGTGACTTTCAGATCACGAAGAGGGCATTGCCTCACAGCCTACACCCTCCCGGATGTGCTCTTCTCCTTTGTCACCTAGGATGTGACACTGAGCCTCAAGTAGTTTCTTGGTGGCAGTAAATAAGGGGAAAATGAGGGATGCTAGCCAGGCAGATTGCCGCATGGCCAGTCCCTAGAGACTCCTGTCTTGCTAATGGGCCTCTGTGTGGCTCTTAATTGACTGTAGTTGCTTGTGCTTTGTGCCTAACAGGAAACAAATCTAGAGTAAAAATAAACAGAAGTGGGTGGACTTTCCTTTTTTTAAGACCGACCCAGTTTGGGGAGCTTGTGAAGTGGATTTTTTCCATCTGTGCCTTTCCCAAAGGAGCTATAAGTGGGTTTAAGGCTACAAGGGGCTGTCAGATCATCTTGTCTGCGGAGCACAGGCTGGTCAATTTCACCCAGATACTGCTACCTTGAGCCTCATGATTTCAGTTAGACCAAACCATGCCAGCCCTCAGGATGCTAAACTGGCAGAGAACAGGAGAGAGCCAAGTGCCAAGCCTGGGTCCCTCGCAATGGCAGGGAATTGACTAGGTGATCTATACCCTATGCTGTAGAGGAAGATGAATTCCCTACCCCCCCCCCCCCCCCCCCCCCCCCCACACACATACAAAGTCCCTGCCTATTTGATCTGTGAGGAAATTCCTTCCCATCCCCAAATCTGTCAATTAATCAGACCCGCATGTGAGCAAGACACAGCATCCAGGCAGCCAGAGAGAGGATTCTCTGAACAAGCTCAGATCACTCTCCTGTCTCCTGCTGTGGTCAGTTGTTGATGTTTCGGGGGGAGCAGGGGAGATTGCAAACACATAGTGGGGCGGGGGGGGATCCGTTCTTGGCCCTTGCAGGTGACCAGCTGAAGCCCTGAAATGTGAGGTTGGATTCATAGACTCCAAGCCCAATCGGGACCACAAAAACCATCCAAACAGCTCACAGAAGCTGGATTAAAACACATCTTTCACAAAGCTCTCTCATCAGAAAGGCCCCGAACAAGGGAGAGTCCCTTGGAATGTCACCCTCTCTGGTATTTGCCTTCTAGCTCAAGGGAAGAAACCACTGCTTCTGTAGCTTCTCCTGGAGATTTTTCGTGCCTGGATCTGCTTGCTTTGTAAGGTGACATCATAGAGAGGGGCCTCAGGCCAGTTGGCTGCATTTCACCCCCATTTGTAACAGAGGAGGCTGTTTTCTGAACAAAGTATATTTCTGAACAAAGCATGCTGGGAGGGACTATCCTTGAAAGCAATGACTCGGGGGAGGGGGGGGAATTATGGAGAGTGTGGTGGATAATCAGGTGAATCATGAGCTCCCAATGCAACTCTGTGACCAAAAGGGCTAATGCAGTGCTTGGATGCGTAAACAGGATGTGTAAACCAAAAGCACTGCAGAGAGGTTATTTTACCTCTGTATTTTGAAGGATGTTGATAAATTGGAGAAGGTTCAGAGAAGAGCCATGAGAATGATTACAGGGTTCGAAAACCTGCCTTTGAGTGAGAGATTCAAGAAGCTCAATCTAGATCAGTGGTCCCCAACCTTTTCGTCTGGCGGGTGCCAAACGAAGGACTGTGGCAGCTGTCGAGCATCTGCCGAAATGCTGCTGACTTTCGGCGGCATCTCGGCAGATGCTCAACTGCCAGCCAGGATGTGGGCAAATTTAGATGCTCCCACGGGCGCAATGGTGCCCACGGGCACCGTGTTGGGGACCCCTGATCTAGATAATTTAAGAAAGAGAAGGACCAGGGGTGCTTTGATCACAGTCTGTAAGTATGTACGTGGGAAACCAATATTTAATAATGGGTTTTTCAATCAAGTAGAGAAAGGTAGAACAACATGTTCCTATGGCTGGAAATTGAAGCTAGACAAATTCAGAGAGGAAATAAGGCATACAATTTTAACAGAGCAGTTAACCATAGGAGCAACCTACCAGGGGCCATGGTGGATTTTCTCATTGACCATTTTTTAAATCAAGATTCAGTGTGTTCTAACTTCCAGGGAAATCACTGATGAGTTAGGAGCTTAAATATCTTTGAAGAGCTGAGCCTACATTTTACTGACTTTCAATGAGACTTAAAGTCCTGAAAAGTTGCTTCTAAGATGTTCAAAAGTGCCTCGTGCTCAGAAGCTTGGCTAACTCTCCCTGGTTAAGAGAGAGGTGTCAGAAGGGATGGGAGTTGAGCAGAAAACAGGCTCAGCGAAGCTATTAAAATCCACCCGTGCAGCGCTGTGTGACAGGCATAAAAGAGGTACGTGCATAAAAGAGCAGTGTAACTAGGTCAGATGTCGTTGGATTTCAGCTCTCTGAGGCTAAGCAGAGGGAAAGGGAGCTGTGTGCCGTCCGCAATAATTCTCTCTTGGGTCCCTTGTCGTTCTAACATGGATGCATAGATTATAACACTGAATGGGAAGCCCCCAGCCCAGTTCCTGGGCTATATTTATTTTGTTTTTAGATTTGAAATCTGGAAGATGCCTTTCTGGCATGCTGATACACCCTGGCATAATTAATCATGTAATTAAAAAAAATCTGAGCGGTGTTAAAATCATAGCTTCGCAGGGTCTCGGACAGCCAGCTACCTACCCCTTCATCTAGGAAGCTGTCTCTAGAGATCCTGCCCAACAAAGGTCTTTTGCAGCATGCCTGGATAGTCGCGTTATTTGGGCTATTTCAGATCATCTTGGGCGGCCTCCAAACCATGAGTAAATAAGCACAAGCAGATAGAAACGCTGTACATTAAAGAGCGTGAAGGATGTTTCAAAGGGAGAGAAATGACGTATTTAACAAACTTCTCTCAGCTGCCTAGTGTCTAAGAATAGCCAGCTGTGCCTGCTCCTACCCCTTTCATCAGGGGCTGCTGGCAGGATGGCATATAGTTGGGCCTGCAGCCCAGGACCAGAAGTGGAAGGTATCTTTATACTCTCTTTCCATCAACACAGCTACTCCCCAAATTTTCACGTCAAAAAGTAAACTCTCAAATCCATATTTAGGCCCTGTAAGCAGAAGTCTATGGAAGCCACTGGCCTCTGAACACCAGACCAGTTGTCTTCGGGGCTAGTTGTGCACCTGAGTGCATGGTTTGGGGCACCCAAAATGTTGACCTTTTGCCTCGGTTTCAGATTTCCCCATCTGTAATATGGGGTACCTGGAGCAGCGATGCAGGTTCATTAGGAAAGCAAAGGCTATGCCATACTGGATCTAGATGAGCATGTTGTCTCAGGTTCTTGTGAGGAAGGTGGAAGAACCCCTCTGTAGACAGAAGTGAGATAATCTGTCCCTCACATCCCCTTCTGATCCCTTTAGGAAGAGATTGGTTTAAACCAGGCAGCATAAGTAGTATGATCTCTTACAATAGTGAATGCTAATCAACTTTGGAACTCTGGATATTCTTATTGACGTGAATGTCCAATCCTTTCTTGAATCGTGTTGTGTTAGTACCTGAGACAAGATTTCAGGGAGTTTAGTGCTAAAGTTCTAAAGGGGGGGACCTGCTCCGAGCATACTCGATGCAGCAATGCTGCCTGAGTCTGCAGAGAGCCTGAGCCAATTGCTCTGAAATGAGGAACTTTCCCGTTCACATCAATTACCCCCAGAGTTTGGGGAGACTTACAAAATGACAACAATCTGGGGGTTTTTTCCCCATGGTTTCCAGGCAAAACCATGAGCTCCAGTGAGAAATGTTTCCACATGACTTTTCTTTGTTGGAAAATGTCAAAACCAAACTTTTGTGGGAAATGCTCAGTTTGGGACAAATTTCTTGATGTGAAACATTTTTGAAAAATTCTGAATGTTTCAAAACCAAAAATTGTGTGTTTTCCACTTTGAAATGTTTAGTTTTTTATTTTGAAAGGTTTAGCTAATTAGAAGACAAAAAATTTAAAACCCCAGTATGGTTGGAACTGACATAACATTTGAAAATGACATACAAAATGTTTTGACTGACCTGAACTAAATTTTTTTTTGTGGGAGGGAGGGGGGATTTTCAGTTGATGAAAACATTAAAATTTTTGTGTGTGTTTGTTTGTTTGTTTTTTTCCTCCCCTCCTGATTTGGGACTGGAAAGTTTTCCAAACTCTCCCAGATGTTCACAGGACCGAAACACCATTTCCTACCAAGCTCTTAAACTACATGTAACTTGATAATTTTGGCTGAGTTTCCTCAAAACTCAAAGTGAATCTTGTAGCTCAAAGGAGTTTATTTTTGAGTTTAACAGTCATATTTCTCAAGAATGATGATTTCCTAGTAGCATATCCTCTGAAACATCTATCAATAGCCACTGTCGGAAGACAGGATACTGGGCTATGTGGACCATTGATCTGACCCAGGATGGTCGTTCTTATGTATGTGTGTATTTTTTGGAAGGCGCACACATTTCTATTTTGAATCTTATTTAGCTGTCTATATAAGCACCCCAAACATTTGCTAAATGTTTTAATTTCGTGCAATAGAACGGTTCCCTTCGCTGTTTAGAGCTTACTTCATTAGATGTATTTGAATACTAGCTAGCTCAGAATTGTATAATAAAATTGGTGTTAGCGGTGGATCGGGCAAAATCGACGGCTTAGCAGAGTTGGGCATGTGTCTAAACATCAGATGTATCTATATTGGTAAACACACAGGAATATTTTAGAGGATCTTGGCGCTTATCTCATTCTATTTCAAAGTACTGCGCAACAGAATCAAATCAGTATGTTTCTTCACTCAGTTCATCTCTGCCACCTAGTGGGTAAGTGGACATGTTAATCGTTGAGAAGATTTATTTGTGAGTGGTTTTACTATTTGCTTTATTATTTTTTATTTCGTACATCCTAAGCCAGATCATCCAGTATGACCTCCTATAACAGGCATAAAGCTGCCCTGAATTGGTTTCTGACTGAACTAGAGCAGATCTTTCAGGAAAACATCTAATCTTGATTGAAGATTTGCCGGCGATGGCGAATCAACCACAGTCGTTCCAATGGTTAATTCCCCTGGCTGTTAAAAATTTACACCTTATTTCCAGTCTGAATTTGTCTCCTTCCAACTTCCAGCCATCGGATCTTGTTGACCTTTGTCTGCTAGATAAAGTGCCTTCTGTTACCAAATGTATTTCCGCATGTAGGTACTTGTAGCCTGGGATTAAGTCACCCCTTAACCTTCACTTTGTGAAGCTAAAACGATCGTGTTCCGGGAGTCTCTCACAATAGGGCATGTTTTCCAGTCCCTTAATCATTGTCATGGCTCATCCTTGACCCATCTCCAATTCATTCATGTCCTTCTTCAACCGTGGGCACCAGAACTTGAGGGAGGGATAGCTCAGTGGTTTGAGCAGTGGCCTGTTAAACCCAGGATTGTGAGTTCAATCCTTGAGGGGGCCATTTTAGGGAACTGGGGTAAAAATCTGTCTGGGGATTGGTCCTGCTTTGAGCAGGGGGTTGGACTAGATGACTTCCCGAGGTCCCTTCCAACCCTAACCTTCTATGATTCCAGCAGCAGTCACAATGGTGCCAGATACAGAGGCAATAGAACCTGTCCACTCCTACTCAAGTTGCCCCTGCTTAACGTATCCAGGAATCTCCTTTTGGTCACATTGGGACCTTCATGATAATCAGTGTTATCTTGGCCAGGAGGCCCCACTTTAGTTAAGGTTGAGATGAGCTTCCTTTTAACAGCAGATTTTTCTGTGTGCCCTAAAATCCACACTGGCTAGCTTGGATTATCTTGAAAATTATTGTACCTCAGGGGGACACATGGTAGGTCTAGTAATCCTAGAGGTCATTCGAGCAAAGAGTTCCTGCAATACAGCTCCCCGCCGCCTCCACTAAAAATCACAGACATCAAAATGTTGCAGTTCTGTTTTGAAAACACCTGGGTTCAGACCATGGTTCTGATCTTAGCTACTGTCTGGTACCCACTCTTCCCCCTTTCAGGAGGCAAGGTTTACTTCAAAGAGTTACTCGGGGATGAAATTTGTAAGTGCAACAAGGTTGGATAATAATAATCCCTAGTTCTTGTCTAGCTCTTTTCTTCAGCAGATGTCAAAGCCCTTTACCAAGGAGGTCTCTATCATTGGCCCAGATTCACCAAGGCTCTTAGTTCCTACTCTACTGAAATCAACTTCCTCCCCCTGGAAGTACTGATTAGGGGAGACTTGATCCCAGTGTAACCCTTCTCTTTGTGAAGCGAACCAGATCAAGTTCTAGTCCTTGAATCATTCTCATGGCTCTTCTCTGGTCCCTCTGGAACTCACCAACATCCTTCTTCAATTCTGGGTACCGGAACTGGACACAGGATTTCAATAGCAGACGCACTAATGCCAAATCCAGAGGGAAAATCTCCTCTCTGCTCCCACTTGAGAGTCCCCTGTTTGTATGTTCCAGGATCGCATTAGCCCTTTTCACAGTGTTGCCCTCGGAGCTCACGTTCAGCTGACGATCCACCACACAACCCCCAAATCTTTTTTGTCATGTGTCAAACTTAGTCCAGCCTCTGTGGTTGCACCCTGTTTTGTTGTGCTAGACCCCGACACACACACACTTTTTCCACAACTCTGGGGGGGTGGTCTAGGTTGGATATTAGGAAACACTATTTCACGAGGAGGGTGGTGAAGGGCTGGAATGGGTTCCCTAGGGAGGCGGTGGAATCACCATCCTCAGAGGTTTTTAAGACCCAGCTTGACAGAGCCCTGGCTGGGATGATTTAGTTGAGGGTTGGTCCTGCTCTGAGCAGGGGATTGGACTAGATCCCTCCTGAGGTCCCTTCCAACCCTAGTCTTCTATAATTCTATGACTGGGCCCTGCAGCTCAATTGTCCCCATGGCTCACCAGCAGAGACTTCGTCCTTTAGGGATTTGCAGAGATTCAGGGCCGACTTCCAAAAGAAGCTGGCATTTTTAGTCACCTGAAATCCAGGATCGAATATCTTTGGTTAGTCTTCACTCAGAGTCCTGATGGGATCCCCTGCCTGCAGCCCTCTGGGTTTCATCTCTTGCCTTTCTGCTTCATTGACCATTCTGGACACTTAATTCGTACCAACTCAGGCCTGCCTCCTGGGACTCTGACCTCATTCCCTCACCCCAAGGAAGAAACTAACCTCTTCGCACCCAGTGGCTAGCAGTACCAAGTAGATGGGGAAACTGAGTCACATATCTTGCTCATAAAAACACATACTACTCCTTCTCCCTGGTATAGGGATAATATGTTCAGGGAGAAGCAGAGAAGTTAGAGAGAGAAAAACCAAGATAAAATTCTGGAGACTTGCTGGAGACTGCAACACGCCATGACTATTGCTTACGATGGAGAACCTTTACACCCAAGAACCAAAAACAGAGAGAGAGAAAACAGGCTGCTCTTCCCCCCCAAAAAAGAGAAAGTTCACTTCACTTTTCTAGGCTGGCTGGCTGTAAACTGACCGCTGCTAGACCTAGAGTGTATGCTTCCCTACAGACCCCACCAGCCAGCCTGCAGGACCAGGAAAATGCCGGAGAATTTGAAATGACACAACTTAGATAATTTTTTCACATCTTAGCTCATTGACAGCTGAGAAGCGATATACTACAGTTTTCAATACACCATTCCACAGAGGTTCTCAGCTGCTCTTCCAAGTTGCCCGAACCTTTTCCTTCCAAGAATATATTTTTCCCATTAATGGTGATTCCCACAAAGAATTCTTAGCTTTTGCATTCCGAGACTCCTCAGCCGGCCTTCCAAGAAATGCTTAGCTGGTCTGTTCTGTTCATAAACATAGCAGAGAGACAAGGTGGGTGAGGAAATATCTTTTATTGGACAAACAGGCTTCCCACGTAGTCTGCGCCTAGAGCTATCAGCTAGTCTGAGCTTTGGGGTCATGTCCGCGGGAGGAAGCTGACTAGCATAGCTATGCTGAGATAACTCTCCATGTAGACATTCTTATCTGAATTCTTCCTGCGCCATTGGACCTCGCTTCGGACGTCGCCAGCCCTGTCTATCCTGCGACTCTCTTTGCACATCCTTGCTGTTGTTAAGTCCGAGGCTTTTTCTCTACTGCTTGATGGAGGCAGTCTTTGTCGGTCCCTTTGGTGTCTTCCTTTGGCTGAAGCACTGGGGCTGATTCCTCATGTGTTCACATCCCTGCATCGTTCAGTACTCCACTGGAGTCCATGGGTCCCGTTCCCCTCTCACTCCAGTGTTGATCGGGAGTAATTCCACTGGAATCAATCGGGGCCCATTCCCCTCTCATGCGGGTGTCAACCAGAATAGTTACTCCAGGAGGACATGGGGCTGATTCTGATCTCTGGAGGGTTTACACCCAGGTTAACACAGCAGGAGCCTGCTCCTTTCTTAGGTCCATCCCAGATCTCCTTCTTCCAACACTTCCAAGGTCTAGAAAACCTTCGTCCCTCTGAAGGTATTGACCGTGAGTCCTGAACACCACACCAAGCAGCTTAAAGTGTATGGAGAGCCCTCAGTTCAGGCAATTTATGTGGGTGCAAGAGACAAGCTTTCGAGTTTCACAGAGCTCAGGGAAAGGCACCTGAAGGAGACGCAGCAGCCGCAGCTCTGCCCTCAGACTGTGACAAAGCAACAGAAACAGAGGAAGGAAGCGAAGATCATTCCACTGCGGCACGGCTCGATGGAGCCCTGGCACTGGGCAGGATGGACTTGGTTTTGCTCTTCTGTGCAAATCTAAGGACTTCTTGATGCCATGTTCCAGCTGACTGACAAACCCGACCCTGTTCTGAAGGTCTGTAGGATGTCACTGCAAATCCCTGCTGAGGTGTGTGTCCTCGAGGAGCATAAAAGCCTTGGACTCGTTGGGCAGAGCTCATGGGCATTGTGGAAACGTGGATACTCTTGAAAGGGCTGGAACCCCTTGGGGGTCTGGCACACTGAAGAGGTCTTCCCAAGTGTCTGCTTAAGCATAGATCTTGCAGATCTGTGACAGGGGAATCTCCTCTAAAATCCCATGGCTACCAGTAGCAGAGTCTTTTTTTGACTTGATTTGGTCAGGAATTTTTGGCATGGAACTTTTTTTTTGTTAGAAAATGCCAATTGCCCAATACCCAGACTTTCCACCACAAGGGGGCAGACATGATAATTTGTTCTTTGTGACAAAAAAAAATCCCGTTTTGACACATTTTCAGAATGAAACGTTTTATGTGCCAAATTTTGATGGGAAAATGTTCAAACCCCTCCGTTAAGCCACTGGATCCTACTCCCTGCCCAGAGCCAGGGATAGAACCCAGGAGTCCTGGCTCCCAGCCCCCCTGCTCTGACCCACTAGCCCCCACTCCCCTCCCATAGCCGGGGAGAGAACCCAGGTGTTCTGGTTCCCAGCCCCACTGCTCTAACCCACCAGCCCCAACTCCCCTCCCAGAGCCAGAGAAAGAACCCAGGAGTCCTGGCCCCCAAGCAGATAACTCAGCTACAAATTATTTCTGTAGAGGTTTGCTGCCATCTAGTCGTCAGATAAGCATATTTTTAATACAATGGCACCTCAGAGTGAGAAACACCTCAGGAATGGAGGTGGGTCATAACTGGAACGTTTGTAACTCTGAACAAAACATTATGAATAGTGACTCAATGCAGCTTTGAAACTTTACTATGCAGCAGAAAAATGTTGCTTTTTTTCTTGATTTTTTTTTTTTCCAGTTCCAAACAAGGTGAGCAGTTGACCGGTCAGTTCGTAACTCTGGGGTTCGTAATTCCGAGGTTCTACTCTACTTCAATACTCAGAAGGTTTGAAATATCAGATTTATAATGGCGCTGGCGAGAAAAAAAAATCCAGCTCTCCCCCAAGGAAAAAAGAGGTCAGAATCTAAACAAAATGTTTTGCAAATGCCACATTTTGATGCGAAACTGTCAAACCCCCCACTCTAAGCCATTGGACTTTGCAACCGGTGACTCTGAATTACTGGTCAATGAGGAAGAAAGGAAGGAGGTTCATATAATTTCATTTACAGATTCCAGAAAGACATCCTCTTTTATTTGTGGTGTGAAACCGGGGTGAGAGGCGAATCCGGGGCTGAGAGGATAGAGCAATTGACGATCACTAGCAGGAGAATTTCATGCTTTTCTCATTCCACCTTTTCCAGGAGTGATTCATGCTGTACATCAGAGTGAACAGTGAGGCAGAGATTAGCCTGGGATCACACAGCAGGCTCATGGCAGGGCTGGGATTAGGGCTGGGGACCGACTGGCTAAGTGGCAGCTCTGCAGAAAAGGACCCAGGGGTTACAGTGGATGAGACACTGGATATGAGTCAGCAGTGTGTCCTTGTTGCCAAGAAGGCCAAAGGCGTATTGGGCTGCATTAGCAGGAGCATTGCCAGCAGATCGAGGGAAGTGATCATTCCCCTCTATTCAGCACTGGTGAGGCCTCATCTGGAGTATTGCGTCCAGTTTTGGGCCCCCCACTGCAGAAGGGATGTGGACAAATTGGAGAGAGTCCAGCGGAGGGCAATGAAAATGATCAGGAGGCTGGAGCACATGACTTATGAGGAGAGGCTGAGGGAACTGCAGAAGAGAAGAATGAGGGGGGATTTGATAGCTGCTTTCAACTACCTGAAAGGGGGATCCAAAGAGGATGGAGCTCGGCTGTTCTCAGTGGTGGCAGATGACAGAACAAGGAGCAATGGTCTCAAGTTGCAGTGGGGGAGGTCTAGGTTGGATATTAGGAAACACTATTTCACTAGGAGGGTGGTGAAGCACGGGAATGGGTTCCCTAGGGAGGTGGTGAAATCTCCATCCTTAAAGGTTTTTAAGGGCCGGCTTGACAAATCCCTGGCTGGGATGATTTAGTTGGGGTTGGTCCTGCTTTGAGCAGGGGGTTGGACTAGATCCCTCCTAAAGTCCCTTCCAACCCTAATCTTCTACGGGTTCTAAACACAGACTCTGGGGTCCCTAGCCACTAGTCCATAGGGTTACCCCATTCCCTCCCTCAACACTAGCATTACAGAGGTAACCCATTTACAGCCCCCTAGTGGGTGTTATAACCTAGCGTGATGCTTCCCAAGTGTGGTTGTTGAGGAAGCATCAACCCCCTCTCTGGATAATTGATTATTCTTAATTATTATGGATTATTTCTGTTACTGTAGGACCCCTGTGCTCGATGCTGTACAAATCGCTTCCCATCTACATACCAGACAGCAGACGAACGGATACCGGGTCAGCACACTTGATCGTGCTCTCAACTCAGCCCAGCCGTCGTCAAGACGAATGCAGGTCTGACTTACCGGCCTGGGGACGCTCTCCAGGGAAGCAGGTATTCGGAAAAGGATTTGGGGGAGCGTGGGGGGATAATCAGCTGACAGTGAGGACGCTGTGGGGCAAAGGTCGACTGAGATCTGTGGGTGATCCTTTGACAGGGCTAACCCCCTAGAAGATGGGGGAGCAGTAGACATGAGAGAGATGGGACGTTGTTAGAAGCGAACCCGGGGAACATGGGAGGGATGAAATCAATATAAGGTGGGTGCATGACCGGCTGAAAGACCGGACTCGAAGAGTAGTTATCAATTGATCGCTGTCAGACTGGGAAGGCAAATCTACTGGGATACTACAGGGGTCAGTCCTGGCTCCGGGACAATTCAGTATTTTCATAACTGACTTGCATAATGGAGTGGGGTGTAGGCTTCGAAAATCTGCAGCTGACCCCAAGCGGGAGACGGGTGCAAGCGTGTGTGTGTGAGATCTGTGGGTCATCTGAGCCCTGCGGGCGTGTCTCTTTGTGACACAGAGAGCTGTGTGTTGGTGGGTCTTGGTGTGTCTATGTCGGTGTGTGCGATTTGTGGGGTGTTTGTGAGTCTCCAGGTCTGGTGTGTGCTGCGGGGCGGGGGGATGTCTGTATGTGTCTGTACTATCGGTGTGTGTTTGTGGGTCTGTGTGTGTGACCGATCTTGGTGTGTTTGTCTCTGTGTGGGGCCAGTCACTCTGTCCCCTTGCCTGCTGCCCCTCCCCCTCACTCTAGTCCCCCCAAAGACCTCATAACCTCCAAACCTACACCCGAGGCAGGGTTTCCGTTTCCAATATCTGAGCCAGGGCCTGGGGCCGGGCAGGGCACACGGTCTGTAGCCCCAGAGACTCCTTGCCAGACCACACTACTGCAGGCAGGGCCAGGACTCCTGGGTTCTCTCCCCAGCTCTGCAAGGGGAGTGGGGACTGGTGGGTTAGAGCAGGGGGGGCTGGGAGCCAGGACTCCTGGGTTCTCTCCCCAGGTCTAGGAGAGGACCGGGGGCTGGTGGTTAGAGTAGGGGGGGCTGGGAGCCAGGACTCATGGGTTCCGCTCCCCTCTCAGTATCACAGTGGGGATGACTGCAGCTCCCCAAGGAGATGGGATGGGCGCAGGTACATTTCTACCCCCCAGTGCTGGCCCCACAGCCTCTGCCTTCAGGCCAGTTCGGACTCTGCACTCTTCTTGCTCTTCCTATTGCTGGGAAATGTCTCTCTCAGAGCTGGAGATGGCCGATCCCACTGCAGAACGGAGCCAAGGCCCAGCCAGAGGGGGAATTTTCCCGTTCCTCTTCTCCTGAAATGAAACTCAGCCATTTCCCAGTGGGGCTCTGGACAAGAAGAACAGAGACCAGCTGGCCTGAGGGAGTGGGGAATGGGACATGAGGCCCCAATCTGGCATCAAGAGCCAGGGCAGGAGACTGGCTGGGCTACTGGGGGGTTGTAAGTCAGGCTTGAGGGGCACCAGCAGAGCTGGGGGTGGCGAGCCCAGGATTGAGCTGGCAGGGGTTGCGGGTCGGGACTGAGGGGCACCGGCAGAGCTGGGGGGAGCCCAGGCTGGGACAGTAGTGGGCTGCGAGTCGGGAGTGAGGGGCACTGGCAGAGCTGAGGGGAGCCCAGGCTGGGACAGTAGGGGACTGCGAGTTGGGAGTGAGGGGCACCAGCAGAGCTGGAGGGCAGGGCTGGGCTAGCAGGGGCTGCGGGTCGGGAGTGAGGGGCCCTGGCAGAGCTCTGGGGGAGCCCAGGGCTGGGCTAGCAGGGGCTGCGGGTCGGGAGTGAGGGGCACCGGCAGAGCTGGGGGGGCAGGGCTGGGCTAGCAGGGGCTGCGGGTTGGGAGTGAGGGGTACCGGCAGACTGGGGCAGGCAGAGCAGCAGGGCTGCGGGTCGGAGTGAGGGCACTGGCAGAGCTGGGGGCAGGCTGGCTAGCAGGCTCGGGTCAGGATGAGGGCACTGGCAGAGCTGGGGGCAGGCGGGCAGCAGGCGCGGGTCAGAGTAGGGCACGGCAGAGCTGGGGAGCCCAGCTGGGGACAGCAGGGGGCTGTGAATCGGACTGAGGGCTTGGTATTCAACTCACACCTACGCCCCCTCCCTCCCTCCCCGTCGCCTGGATCCAGCCCTGTGCGACCCAGGGCCCTAGGGCGCCCTCACTGGATGCAAGGTCAGGCAGACTGCAGAAGGGAGCGCAGATCCTCCCACGACTCGGGGAACACGAAGTTAAATTCCAACCGTCCAGACGTGCTGACCCCCGCACTGCTACGTAAGCAAAAAAAAATCGCCCGTGACTTACGCGTTCCATCTCTGGTCCCAGTCAGCGCCTAGGCAGTCCAGTGAGAGGTCATAAAAACGCCTGCTCCATAACAAAATGTCTCTGACCCAACGATCACCACATCACCAGTCAGTGTCGGTTGGATTTACCCGGTCAGCCAAATCCTTAGCGCCTAAAACTAAAGGTTATATAAAAGAAAACTGGAAGAGAGACGTCAAATGTAAACAGTCACGTACCTACAAGACCCGAGTCCATATATCAGTGCCTAGCAGTATTGGTGAGTTTGCTGGCTTGACAGTCCCTGGAACACGTCCAGAGCTTGGATGGTCATGCAGCAGTCTGAAGAAAAGTACCTGGGTTACAGTGACAAGAACTGGATATAGCAGCAGTGCCCTCGCGCCAAGAAGGCCAATGCATTGGGGCTGTATGTAGTAGAGCATGCCAGCAGCTTGAGAGACGTGATTAGTCCCTCTATTGACACTGGTGAGCACACCTGGAGTTTGCATCCATTTTGGGCCCCACACTACAGAAGGATGTGGAAAAATTGGAAGAGTCAGCAGAGGCAAGAAAAGATCAGGGCTGAGCACATGACTTACAAGAAGAGGCTGAGGGAACTGGGTATGATCGCAGAAGAGTGAGGGGGATGTGATAGCACCTCAGCTACCTCAAGGGGTCCAAAGAGGAGGAGCTCAGTGCAGAACAGAACAAGGCCAATGGTCCCAAGTGCAGTGGGGAGGTTAGGTTGATTTAGACACTATTCCCAGGAGGGTGGTGAAGCACTGGAAATGGGTTCCCTAGGGAGGTGGTGGACTCTCCATCCTTAGAGGTTTTTAAGGCCCAGCTTGACAAAGCCCTGGCTGGGGTGATTTAGTTGGGGGTTGGTCCTGCTGTGAGCAGGGGGTTGAACTAGATACCTCCTGAGGTCCCTTCCAGCCCTGATCCTCTACGATTCTCTGATTCAGTCCTGTGCTCGGAGCTTCGGTTGGTAGAAAGGTTCCTGCCGAGGTAAGAAGCAGGACTGCAGACAAAATGGAGAACGTGCAGCCGCCTCTTTCGCCATGAGGCCTGCGCCTCCTTTGTTTCCAACACAAGCTGCCCAGCACCTCATAACATTTCTGCAGATACCTTGCATGGCGGATCTGGCACAACTCATTGCAATTTTACAATTGTATTCATATTCTCAGGATCCTCAAGTATCTCTCAGCTGTCATACAGCATCACAGCCTGTACACGTCTGTGGCTGACGTCTCTGCACTGGTTACATTTGAGGCAGCTCCCCGCTCTCTTAGCATTGGGCTCAGGCTCTGAGCAGACTCAGGCAGCGTTGTTGATGCTCAGGACGCAATTTGAAGGTTTTCTCTGTAACTGTTACAGAGTCACCAGGGCGATGCTCTGGAACTGCTCCCTACGAAGCCAGGCAGGACTCTGGGGGAGCCTCCTCTCTGTGAGCAGACTGTTTCCAGAGCAAGGAGCTTACACAGCTCCCATCTTCCTGAGTCTGACCTCGGGGCATCCAGCATCCCCGTCCCCCCGCGCGCTTCCCACAGCAAGTCCCTGCACCCCAACTCCGCAGTCAGATGTGACTTTCAGCCAGCCAGTAAAACAGGAGGTTTATTAGTTGGCAGGGACACAGTGGAGAACAGAACTTAGCCCAGAAATCAGCCAAGTCCGTCTTGGGGAGTCTTGGTCCAGACATCCTGGCCTCACCCTCTTCCAGTCCCACACTGCACACTGCCCGCTTCCAGCGACCCGACCCCCAACACCCCATTGCTCCTCCTCCTGGTCTTTGCCCCTTTTCCTTGGCAAAAGGCGTAACCTGGTCACATCCCCTTCCTGGGTCTCAGGTTACATACGTGCAGACACCTGGGCAGCCTCACCTGCCCCCGAGGGCCTCGGCAAAAATCACACACCCAATTCCCACCACCTAGGCATTGGTGCAATGCACAGGGAAACTGAGGCATGCACCGCATTAATACAGGACAGTAAAACCCTCATGCAACATAACAAGGTGACTAAAACCCCACTTCATCACAATAACTGTAACATCTGGAGACTTGCTTTTTAAAAAAAAAAAACACGCAAGCTGAGATTCTGAAGAACATTACGGAGATCTGTCGCTCATCCGTCAACACTTCTCCTTCAACACTTTGGGAACGAGGCTGCAGTCTATGAGGGGTAGATCGAGCTGCTTAGGAATTGTTCAACGCATCAGGAGGGTTGGTCAAAAAATACTGTTTTCTCAATTCCCAACTGTTCACACAACAGGGTCGCATTTAATGAATTTTCTGCTTCAAAAAAATGTCGAGGGAGAATTGCCTAGATGTTTCGTTTAGAGATTTTTTTTCAGAACAAGCAAAAAAAAAATCCAGATGGTTTCCCATTGGAAGAGGCTTTTTTGTTTCCAAATTTACAAGAGCTGAACAAAGAAAAAAAGGCGTAAAGAAGAGAAGAACTTCAAAATCCAAATTGAACATTTCAAAAGGTTTTTTTGGGAACAGAACGCTTCAACTGATCTGAAATGGGAAAAAAATCTATTTTGGTCTGCAAATATATGACTTTTTTTTGGTCCGGATTCGAGCTGGGGGGAAATTTCAGCCTCTTGAAAGATGGGAAAATCCATTCCCCCTGCCAACACTGCAGAGAAAAGGACATTGATTTCTTTTGGTTTCTAAAGAAAAATCTGTTTCTGCTGGGCCTCCAGAAAAGACCCCTAATCTTCACACAGGTGCTTGACTTTCGGCAGCTGGGTTGTGCCCTCTGTTTGTATACAGTTAAACTGGTGCATGAAGAGAATAACTCCAATCCAATTTCATGCTTCAGGCCTTCAGCTAGCCACCAGCAGTGGTCAGGAAGGAATGTTTCTCCAATGCACAATTGGCCAGATATATTTGGGATTTTTTATTTTTTTTTACTCTTTCTCTGCAGCAGGACACCAGACAGGAAGATCAGCTGGCAGAGTATTTGAAGCCACTGGGATTTTGATGCGTAGAGGTGAGTCAGGACTGACCTGGGTTCTATTCCTGGCTTGGCCACTGGGTGACCTTGGGTAAAGCTGCTCCACCGATCCCTGCCTCAGTTTCCCCATCTGCTACAGAGCGAGAATGTGAAAAAGCCACTGGAGAGCTGCTGATAAGAGTGAGGTTGTGTTACTGTGAAATCTAATGCGATATAACCGCAGTGGCAAGATCGGCACCGACAAAGTGAAAAGTGTCTTATCTTGGTCTGAGAATAATTTCACATAGGTTATAAGTTTTTTGTTCTATTTGTACAGCTGCTAGCGCAGGCAGGGGGGCATGATGGGGCCCGCTAGGCGTGTACAGAAATATCAGTACAAATCGTTTGGATCCTTCAAAACCTGCTCCACCCTCTTCATCTTTCTTGTCATCTGTATCACCGGGGGCATTGCGCTTGAAATGTTATCAGAGCTGGGGAGGAAATATTTTGGAGCCGTTTCCTGTGAAGCCTGACCTAGCAGCTGGACTGGACCTGGACTCCTGGGTCCTATTCCCAGTGCTGCTGCTGGGATCCCGTTATAATCAACTTTTTTTCCCCAAATCACCCTGTGGCATCCCAACAAAGGGGTTGTAATTAACGTACATTTTTTAAATTATTTCACTATAAAAATAGATTCCCCCCCCAATCAAAACTGTGGAAAACTTACCAAAGAATACTTTTTTTTCAGTAGAACTCAATTTGAAGTGAAATTGACTCCCCCGTCCCCAAAGACAGTGAAATTAAAACGAAACACATTCATTTCCTTCCAGTGAAATTGACGCAAAGACTCAGGTTTCATCTCAATTACTGTACATCTAAATTTGTGCATTTGAGTGACACTGGCCCAAAATAGCAGTGACTTGTCTCAACTGTTTTCAAATTCAACTTAAAGGTGCACATTTCGTTCTAATGAAATGGACTTGGAGAAGCCATGATCCGCTGAATTATTTCAAGTAGGTCTAAATTGGCGCATTTCTTTCTAGTGAAATCAATTCCAGGAATCTGTGATCCGCTGAATTATTTTAATTGTCATCTAAATTGGCACCTTTCTTTCTAGTGGAATCCATTCCAAGAATCTGTGATCCACTAAATTATTGTAAGTAGATCTAAATTGGCACCTTTCTAGTGAAACCCACTCCAGGAATCTGTGATCCATGGAATCATTTTAAGTAGATCTAAACTGCCACATAGTGAATTTGACCCAAAATTGATCCTCTCACAAAATCAAAACTAAATCCAGCGGTTTCTTTTGAGGGGAAGTTGACACACACACACACACCCCCCTCCAAATCAGTCATTGTCTCAATTTCTTTTTAATTTAAGCCCACTCAGGCCTCTTCTTCCTTCTCCTCCCCATGTGCTGAGAAAAGGAAAGCGAAACCCTGGCTGCCTGCCCAGGGCCCCAGAGGAGGAGCCAGCGAGGTCTCCTTTCACCATGACTCAGGTCAAGGGCTGGCCAGCCGGGGGAGGAGAGCAGGAAGCACTCGGGGTACAAGGGGGGGGACTGAAAACACTTTTCTGCAAGCTGCGAGAAGCTGATTCTGGTGGGGACTGGCCCAGTGCTCGGCGCTGCGAACCCCTGCGGGTGGGGGGACGGGGGCGGGGAGAAGTGAAACTTACAAGAACTTTTTGTTATTGTTTGGGTCGCTTTTTGGTTTTGTTTTGGTTTGGTTTTTTGGATCGTGGTTGCGCTTGGCTTCTCCCAACGCCTGAGCCCTCATCAGCTCAGGGCCAGGCAGGCTGGGCAGCGCCCCCCGCCCCCGCCCCAAAAAAATAGAAGAGAAGAGGAAAAAGCTACAAGCAACAGGCACACAACCCCCGCCCTTGCAGGTGGAAGCTGATCGGAGACAGGTGGGGTGCGGAGACCCGGCTGCTGTGAAGGCGGAGCTGGCTGCAAAGAGGGTGAGTGGGGGGGCAGCCCCCAAAGGGGGTTGATGGCATGGGGCGGGGTCCTGCTCTGAGCTGAGGTATTGGGGCGGCTCTGGGCTGGGAACGGATGCGCTGAGGTGAGAGTGAATGGTTTCCGGAAAGCGGGGAGCCAGGACTCCTGGATTCTCTCCCCGGCTCTGGGAGGGGAGTGGGGGCTGGTGGGTTAGAGCAGGGGGGCTGGGAGCCAGGACTCCTGGGCTCTCACCCCAGCTCTGGGAGGGGAGTGGGGGCTGGTGGGTTAGAGCAGGGGGGCTGGGAGCCAGGACTCCTGGGTTCTCTCCCCAGCTCTGGGAGGGGAGTGGGGGCTGGTGGGTTAGAGCAGGGGGGCTGGGAGCCAGGACTCCTGGGCTCTCACCCCAGCTCTGGGAGGGGAGTGGGGGCTGGTGGGTTAGAGCAGGGGGGCTGGGAGCCAGGACTCCTGGG
>NC_133779.1:23132882-23135655 GCF_003597395.2 Chelonoidis abingdonii | reverse complement strand
GGGTTAGAGCAGGGGGCTGGGAGCCAGGACTCCTGGGTTCTCTCTCCGGCTCTGGGAGGGGAGTGGGGGCTGATGGGTTAGAGCAAGGGGGCTGGAAGCCAGGACGCCTGGGTTCTCTCCTAGCTCTGGGAGGGGAGTGGGGCTGGTGGGTGAGAGCGGGGGGGGGGCTGGAAGCCAGGACTCCTGGGTTCTCTTCCTGGTGCTGGGAGGGGAGCGGGGACTGGGGGTTAGAGCAGAGGGTGGGGGTTTGGAGCCAGGACTCCTGGGTTCCATTTCAGCCATTTCCAGCCCTGCTTGATGGTTTTTTGGGGGGGCAGAAAGGATCAAAGGAGGCTTCGAACTTCCTTCCATGGGATGTGTTTAAAAATCGCCCAAACCTGTTAAAAAATGATTGAAATCCGGCATTTGGTTTCCAGTGGGCTCGTGTTATTTTATTTAACAATGGCCCAAACGTTTATTCCGACCGACTTTTGGTCTGAGTCGTAGGCAGGGCCGCCCGGAGGATTCAGGGGGCCTGGGGTCTTCCCACTGCTGAATTGTTGCCGAAGACCCAGCACTTTGGTGGAAGGACCCCCCACCGCGGGTTTTCAGGGCACTTCAGTGGCGGATCCCGGAGTGGAAGGACCCCCCCACCGCCGAATTGCCGCCAAAGACCTGGAGCGTAAGAAGCTCCGGGGGCCTGGGCCCCACAAAAGTTTTCCAGGGTGAAGGACCCTGAAAAACTCTAGTGGGGGCCTGGGGCAAATTGCCAAACGCGTTCAAAAAAACCCCATTTTTTATAACTGCCTGTGATCTGCAAAACCCACTGCTCTAGTTCTGGTGTCGGTGCTTGACCAAGGCTGCAGAAACAGTGGAGAAAATTCAGCAGAGGCACAGAAATCACAAAGAGGAGATGGAGGCCGTTTCTCTTCCGTTGGCTTAGCCGCTTCTACGCTGGGGCTTCAGTCAGCATAGCCACGTTGCTGAAGTGGCGTTTTTTTCATACCCTTGGCCGACATGGCCACACTTTAAGTGTCTATCAAGTCAGCAGAATACGTGGGAAGAGCATCGAGGATTCAAAAGAAAGCGGCAAAACGTATCCGCCCTCTTCAGCCGAGTGAGGAGAACGCGGCAGGTGCCTGGATCACTGGGAATCAGACACACAGGGTGCTGGAAAAAGCATCGGCTGGGTGGGGGGTCTTTTTTGGATTTCTGCCGCACCAGCCTTTTCGAGAAGCTGACCTCAAATTTCAGGAGGGACCAGAAGTGGCAAAGTTTCTTCCGATTCCATTGTGGCTCTTTGTCAATGGGTTTGGGGGGGAAAAAAGGTGTCTCTCTCCCTCTTTTTAAATCAAAGTTTGGAAACCCAAAGTGACTTCAAGCCGGGACGGTTTTGTTTGGGAAAATGTCAGAACAGTTCCCCCTTCTGCCCCCCCCCCCCCACTGAGACAAAAAAAGGGGTGAAACTACCACAAATTCGCAACCGATTTTGCTGTCTCTAGCTGGGCCTTTTTCTTCCAGGGTGGGGGAGGTTTCAGCTGGAGAATTTTGCACGAAGAAATCTTGGCCGTCTTTGTCTCTGATCTCTTCCTAAGACACGGGATTTACCCCAATTGTAGACATCCGTCCCGAATCCCTCAAACACCCCAGACAGATCTTCGTTAGCCCTGGAGCTGGGGGGTGGGGGAGAGTCATCACACCAGATCAGGCCCATCTTGCTCGGCATCCCGGCTCTGCCAGCGACCGGCACTGACTGAATTGTAGCTAGGAGCCAGGACGCCTGGGTTCTCTCCCCAGCTCTGGGAGGGGAGTGAGGACTCGTGGTTAAAGCAGGGGAGGTGGGTGGGTGCCAGGACTCCTGGATTCTGTCCCCCAGCACTAACCACTGGTCACTCTGTCTCCCTGTTTTCCAGCTCTCCCCTGGAGGATCGGGCCACGTCGAGGCGCCCCATGGCAGCTGGCAGCGATGCCCCCGCAGCTCTGCTGCCCACCCGGCTCGCTCGCCTCAAACGCTCCCGCCGTTCAGCGTTCCACATCCCCGTTGCGCTGCGGACGAAGGCCCTGGCGCAGCTGCTCCACCATCGTTCCCTGGAGCCAGGTGGCGTCGCCGCCACAGCCTCCAGCCTGCCCTCCCCGGTCCCAGTGCCCCCCGCCGGCGACCTCTACGGGGACAGGGTGGAGCTGGCGCTGCAGGAGGCGGAGGCGGCTCCGGAGCCAGCCCCCGAGGCCGGGCCTGGGTGCGAGGAGCTGACCTTGGACCACCTGCTGGAGATCGTGGCTCAGCTGGAGTATCACACCCACCCCGAGGACGGGGTGGAGATCTGCCCCCTTTTCCTCCTGGGCTGCTGCTTCTCCGGGGCCTGCTGCCCCCAGCACCACACCCTCTTGCCCTACCACTGGCAGCTGTGGCAGACGGCCAGTCTGCCCCCCAGCTGGCTGAGCGTCGGGCCCGAGGCCCATGAGACGCTGGAGCGGCTCTACAGTGACCCCGAGCGCACCCTCGTGCGGGCCTCCTACCAGTGAGTGCGCAGCGGGGGCGGGAGAGCCAGGACGCCTGGGTTCTCTCCCCGGCTCTGGGAGGGGAGTAGGGGCTGGTGGTTAGAGCAGGGGGGGCTGGGAGCCAGGACGCCTGGGTTCTCTCCCCGGCTCTGGGAGGGGAGTAGGGGCTGGTGGTTAGAGCAGGGGGGGCTGGGAGCCAGGACGCCTGGGTTCTCTCCCCGGCTCTGGGAGGGGAGTAGGGGCTGGTGGTTAGAGCAGGGGGGGCTGGGAGCCAGGACGCCTGGGTTCTCTCCCC
>NC_133779.1:23117433-23130831 GCF_003597395.2 Chelonoidis abingdonii | reverse complement strand
CCGCTGCACCCTGCACCCCCAGATCTATCCGCTGCCGCCTGTGCCCCCCAGCTCTATCCGCTGCATCCTCCAGCTCTATTCGCTGCACCCTGCGCACCCTGCACCCCCCAGATCTATCCGCTGCCCCGTTCCCCCTGAATCCTCCAGCTCTATTCGCTGCACCCTGCGCACCCTGCACCCCCCAGATCTATCTGCTGCCCCGTGCCCCCTGCATGCCCTGCACCCCCCAGATCTATCCCCAGCACCCTCTGCATCCTCCAGCTCTATCTGCTGCACCCCACACCCCCTGCGCACCCTGCACCCCCCAGATCTATCCGCTGCCCTGTTCCCCCTGAATCCTCCAGCTCTATCCACTGCACCTCCCACGCACCCTGCACCCCCTGCACTCCCCAGATCTATCCGCTGCCACCTGTGCCCCCTGCGTGCCCTGTGCCCCCCTAGATCTATCCTCTGCATCCTCCAGCTCTATCTGCTGCACCCCACACCCCCTGCGCACCCCGCACCCCCCAGATCTATCCGCTGCCCTGTTCCCCCTGAATCCTCCCGCTCTATCCACTGCACCCCCCACGCACCCTGCGCACCCTGCACCCCCCAGATCTATCCGCTGCCGCCTGTGCCCCCCAGATCTATCCTCTGCATCCTCCAGCTCTATCCGCTGCACCCTGCGCACCCTGCACCCCCCAGATCTATCCGCTGCCGCCTGTGCCCCCTGCGTGCCCTGCACCCCCCAGATCTATCCTCTGCCGTTCCCCCTGCATCCTCCAGCTCTATCCACTGCCGCCTGTGCCCCCTGCGTGCCCTGTGCCCCCCTAGATCTATCCTCTGCATCCTCCAGCTCTAACCGCTGCGCCCCACATCCCCTGTGCGCCCTGCACCCCCCAGCCCCTGCACCCCCCAGCTCTATCTGCTGCAGCCTGTGCCCCCTGCCTGCCCTGTGCCCCCTAGATCTATCCTCTGCATCCTCCAGCTCTATTCGCTGCACCCCACACCCCCTGCGCACCCTGCGCCCCCCAGCTCTATCCATTGCACCAAGCACCCCCTGCACCCTCAGCTCTATCTGCTGCACCCAACACCCCCAGCTCTATTCACTGCTGCCTGTGCCCCCGTGCTCCCCAGATCTATCCCCAGCACTCTCCAGCTCTACTTGCTGCACCCCACACCCACTATGCACCCTGCATCCTCCAGCTCTATCCGCTGCACCCCACACCCACTATGCACCCTGCATCCTCCAGCTCTATCCGCTGCACCCCACACCCCCTGCACACCCCAGTTCTATCTGCTGCTGCCTGTGCCCCCTGTGTGCCCTGCACCCCTCAGATCTATCCTCTGTATCCCCCAGCTCTATCCCCTGCACCCAGCCCCTCCCCCTGAGCACAGAACCCCTTCCTGCAGGACAGGGACAAGTGGCGAGTGCCCCCCAGCCCTGTGCCCCCCCCTCACACCCTCCACCCCACCAGCTCTAACTCCTGCACCCAGCACCCCCTACCTAACCTCTCCCTCTGGGCATAGAACCCCTTCCTGTGGGACAGGGACAAATGGAAGTGTGCCCAGCTCTAACCACCAGCCCCCACTCCCCTCCCAGTGCCAGGGAGAGAACCCAGGAGTCCTGGCTCCCAGCCCCCCCTGCTCTAACCCACCAGCCCCTACTCCCCTCCCAGAGCCGGGGAGAGAACCCAGGAGTCCTGGCTCCCAGCTCCCCCTGCTCTAACCACCAGCCTCTAGAGCTGGGGTGAGAACCCAGGAGTCCGGTGTCTCCCCCTGCAGGAAGCAGAGCCACATGAGCCGGCAGATGTCTCCGGAGCAGCGGCTGCGGAACGAGCGTCACCTCTTCCACGGGACGTCGGCGGGTGCGGTGCCGGCCATCTGCAAACACAACCTGGACCCCCGGCTGTCGGGGAAACACGCCGCCCTCTACGGGCAGGGCAGCTACTTCGCCCGCCGGGCCAGCTACTCCCACCGCTACGCACCCCCCGCCGAGGCCGGCCTGCGCCACGTCTTCCTCTGCAAGGTGCTGGTGGGGCGCTCGGCCCTGGGGCAGCCGGCCCTGCGCCGGCCCCCGCCCCTGGACCCCGGCGATCCAACCAGCGACCTGTACGACTCGTGCGTGGACAGCCTGAGCGACCCCCAGATTTACGTGGTCTTCGACAACAACCAATGCTACCCCTACTTCCTCCTCCAGTACCGCGAGCTGGAGGAGGTGGTGAAGGTGGACTGAGTGGGGGGACGGGGGAAGAACCCAGGAGTCCTGTTGCTGCTGGCGGAGTGAGAGGGCCAGGACGTCCCGTGGAAGGGGCGTGATCGGTCTGGGTTGGGTCCAGCAGGAAGTGATGTCATTCTACAGCAGGCTGTGATGTCACTGGACCGGACCCAGCCCTTCAGAGGTCCCGCAGGAAGTGATGTCATGCTACAGGGCTCTAGCAGGAAGTGATGTCATTCTACAGCAGGCTGTGATGTCACTGGACCGGGCCCAGCCCTTCAGAGGTCCCGCAGGAAGTGATGTCATGCTACAGGGCTCCAGCAGGAAGTGATGTCCGCCAATGGGCTTGGCTGCCTGCAGGCCTTGATGTCACATATGAAGGCTGCACCTGGCCATGATGTCATTACGGAGCCAACCAACGGGGTGCAGGACCAGTGGGAGGCCCCGCCCACACTTACCAACCAGATTCTGATTGGGTGCAAACTGAGTCAACAAAGCGTGGCCGGCAGGGACCCCCTCCCACTTTGCCAAATGAGCTCCCGATTGGCGGAGAGGGCTGCTACGCTGGGCTCGAACCCGGCACCTGCCTCAAGGTGGGGTGGGGCTGGGCCTGGCTCCGGTGCCCCCCACCAATAAACCAGGTGCAGAGCTCAGGCAGTGACATCCGTGTGCTCTGTGGGGCGGGGCCCGAACAAACCTTGCCTCAGTTTCCCCACCTGGCTCTTTCTTTCCAGCCGGGGCGGCGGGTGTTTCTCCCCTCTTCCCGCTCCATTAGCAGCTCATGCTTCCTGGCAGGGGCCCATTCCCCAAGCCAGCTGGGCCCCCTCAGTCCAGCACCCGGGGGCTGCTTCCTTTCACCGACCCCCGGCTCCACCGGGCCCATGGCCCCAGCCAGCGCTTCGCTGCCCCCAGGCTTCGACTGCACCGCTCCCGTCTCCCCTCCCCCCACCAACCGCCAGGTCTGGTGCTGGCCTCGTCCCAGCACGTGGGGTAGCTCCAAGCTGGGTGCTATGGGGGAGAGGGGTGAGACTAGAGCACCGCATGGGTCCCTGGCAGCTGGGGAGAGAACCCAGGAGTCCTGGCTCCCAGGTCCCCTCCTTTCACCCAGGCGGTCCTGCCTTTCTGCTCCAGTTTGGAGCCGTTTACACCTGGGGTTTCCTCTCCAGTAAGGGCCTCACACCTGTACCCCCATCCCCTCACCGCTGGGTGTTTGTGCCAGTGGGGGGCTCGGGCCTGCCCCATTTCCCCAGCGCCCAGGCGGGTGCTCACCCCTGCTGCACACGGGGCAAAGCCCCTCGACCCGGCACACACATGGCTCGGTCACGCCAACCCCTGGATGCTGCTCGCGGCCTGGGACCCAGCCCCCTCTGTGCCGCCGTGGTCCCAGCCTCCCCCTGCGCCCAGTATGCCATGATGGGGCCTGCGGCTGCTCCGGGATCGATTCGGAGGCAAAGCCAGCGCCAGCCGGGCGGGTTTGCCCGATTCAGCCCTGCTGGATGTCGGAACAGGCCTCCGCAGGAAATGGTTATTGGATGCGTCTGCCTGGAGCTACTGCAGGACCGGCTATGTGGGGCAGGGGCGAGAGACGCGGGGGGGCGACTGGACAGAGTGAAGAGGGGTGCGGAGACAGGGGGACAGATACATGGGTGCAGGGGGACGGCCACATGGGGTTAGCCAGGTGGGCGTGTGGGGACGGACAGACAAGCAGGGATGGACTGGTGGGCGCACGGGGACGGACAGGCGGGTGAGGACAGGCGGAAACAGGCAGACGGGATGGACAGGTGCATGGGGACAGGCGGATGTGCAGGGATGGAGGGGTGGGTGCAGGGGGGCAGATGGGGACGGGAACAGGGAGGCGTGAGGGAATGAACAGGTGTGGGGACAGGGGAACAGGCAGGCGTGAGAGGATGAACAGGTGTGCGGGGACAGGGTGTTGCGTGAAGAGGGACAGGTGTGGTGGGGACTAGGGAGGTCTTTGGGGAGTGGCTTCCCGCTGTGGGGGCACGGAGCCCCACCCCGCTGCGGGGGTAGGGAGACCCCCGTCCCCCCGCAAACACAGCCGGAGGCAGGCTCACGTAGCCAAGGAAACGGTGCCTTTATTCCGCGCAGTTTAAACAAGAAGTGATGCGAACTGGCGACTCCGGAGTGACTCCCGGCGCGCTGCCTCCCGCCCAGCCCCCCCCCCGAGCCAGATCACAGCGAGGTAGAACTGCCCCCCTGCCCCGCTTTGGGATGGGGGGCCACCTTCCCAAGCTGGGGGGGGCTGCCCCCCCAGTGGGGGGCTGGCGGGGGGGCTCCCATAAAAGTATTGCTGTATATAATATATATATATATATCATATTTATAGAGTAGCGGTGGGGTGGGGGTCCCAGGGCAGGACCCACCGTTCACCCGCCCAGGCTACGTACCCACCCCCCAGGAGTGGGGGGGGAGCGGTCCCATCTGGATAGAGCGGGGTGGGCAGGTATCGTGCCCCCCCCGGGAAAGAGAGATCGGGAGCAAAAAAAAACTGCCCCCTGCCCGCGGGAGGAAAGGGGTTCCCCTCAATTCATCGATACAGATCACCTCGCCGGCCCGGGTGCTTTCCTTCTTCTCCGAGGGGATGGTTCGGCGTCCCGCTCACACCTCAACAGCGCTGAACCGCAGCTACCGGGCGGGCCGGAGTTGGTGCGGCTGCGGCAAGGAGGGGCGTAACTGGGTGAAAAGAGAAAAACCACCAGCCCCATCCCCTCCCAGAGCCAGGGAGAGAACCCAGGAGTCCTGTTCTCCCAGCACCCCCTGCTCCTAACCCCCAGCCCCCACTCCCTTCCGAGCTGGGGAGAGAACCGAGTCCTGGCTCCCAGCCCCCCTGCTCTAACCCCGCAGCCCCCACTCCCCTCCAGAGCGGGAAGAGAACCCAGGAGTCCTGGCTCCAAGCCCTGTCTACCCCCAGCCCCATCCCCCCAGAGCCAGGAGAGAGACCCAAGGAGTCGCTGGCATCCCAGCCCCCTGCTCTAACCCACCAGCCCCCACTCCCCTCCCAGAGCCAGGGAGAGAACCCAGGAGTCCTGGCTCCCAGCCCCCCCTGCTCTAACGCACCAGCCCCCACTCCCCTCCCAGAGCCGGGGAGAGAACCCAGGAGTCCGGGCTCCCAGCCCCCACCACCGTACCCTGGACCTGGGAGCTGACCTGTGATGAAGGACCCAGCGGGCATCTGGCTGTAGTTGGCGCCCCCCGTGGGCAGGGCTCCAGCACTGAAGGAGCCCCCGAAGCTCTGGGGGGTGGTGTACGGGCCCGGTGGGAAGGCCTGGAAGAGAAGGTGGGGGGCAGTGAGCTCCCCAGGCGCACAGGGGGTGGATCAGGGCATTATGGGGCCTGCGGGGCTGGGTCCAAGGCCCCCCAGTTGTTACAAGGGCCATGGGGCCGTGGCCAAGCCCCCCCCAGGCATTATGGTGCCCATGGGAGCAGGGCCAAGCACCCTCCAGTGGTTATGGGGCCCAGCCCCCCAGTGGTTACAAGGCCCGCGGGGCCATGACCAAGCCCCCTCAGGCATTTTGGTGCCCACGGGAGCAGAGCCAAGCACCCTCCAGTGGTTATGGGGCCCAGCCCCCCAGTGGTTACAAGGCCCACGGGGCCATGACCAAGCCCCCTCAGGCATTATGGTGCCCATGGGAGCAGGGCCAAGCACCCTCCAGTGGTTATGGGGCCCAGCCCCCCAGTGATTACAAGGACCGTGGGGCCGTGGCCAAGCCCCCTCAGGCGTTACCGGGGCCGTCTGCGTCTCGGTGCCCTTGTTGGCCAGGCGGCTAAGGATGCTGCGCTCCGACATCTGGAGGCGGGCGGCGATGGGTGGGATGCGGGACAGCGTGGCCGGCAGGCGCGTCACGTCGGCCTTCATGTCGCTCAGCAGCTCCTCCAGCTGGTTGAGCACTGGGGCGCGGAGAGACAGAGAGAGGGGGAGAGGCGTCAGGCGGGGCACGGGGGCCGGGCCGGCTGCCCCGCGGTGGCCCCACCCCGCCAGGGCCGAGCCGGCCGGGACGCCTGAGGCAGAGCAGGGCCCTGCCCCGTCTCCCCCAACCTCCATGTCAGGTCGGCTCGAGTGGAGGGGCCATTACACCAGAGATACTCGGGGGATACTCAGGAGGAAGATTACTCCAGAGATACTCAGGGGATGAATACTCTGAAGATACTCAGGGGATACTCAGGGGGGGATGAAAACTCCAGAGATACTTGGGGGGATGAATACTCCGAAGACACTCAAGTGATACCCGGGGGGGGGGGGGGGGGGGAGTTCACCAGAGATACTTGGGGGATGAATACACCAGAGACACTCAAGTGATACTCAGGGGGATGAATATGCTGGAGATACTCAAGTGATACTCAAGAGGAGAAATACACCAGAGATATTCAGCAGGGGGGCCGATGTACTAGAGATACTCAGAGGATGAATACACCGGAGATACTCACATGATACTCGGGACAGGAATACACCAGAGATACCCGTCAGGTGTGGGGGGGAGGGGTGTGATGGTGGAGTAATGCACCGGAGATACGCAGGAGGTGAAGTACACCAGAGACACTCACATGATACTCGGGGTTAGGGAGGGAGGTGAAATACACCAGAGATACTCACATCATTCTTGGGGGAGAAATACACCAGAGATACTCACATGATACTCAGGGAGAAACACACAAGTGATACCCAAGAGATACTCAAAGGATACTCGAGAGATACACCAGCAATACTCAGCAGATACTCGGGGCACACACCAGCAATACTCAGGGCATACACCGATACTCAGTAGATACTCAGGGCATACACCAGCGATTCTCAGCGCACACTTCAGCGATACTCAGCAGATACTTGGAGGACAGTCATCAGATACACTAGAGATACTCCAGCCATACCCATCTGGTACTTGGGGCATACACCGGAGCTACTTAGCTGATACTCGAGTGACACCCCAGAAATACTTAGCCAATGCTTGGGGGGCTACTCAGCAGAAGTTTGGGGGCTACTCAGCAGATACACAGAGAGATACTCAGAAGATACACCAGAGATACTCAGAGGATACACCAGAGATACACAGAGCAGGATTAAGGAGACAACCGAACACAGCGGCATTTCTGATCACAACCCCACTTTAATGATTCAGAGAGCACGGTACAGAGGATGCTTTGGACGTTACAGACACCGTCCTCTCCGCGCCCGCCTGCCCGCCCTCCTCTTACCCTTGTGAAGGACGGCGTTGGCAGGCTTGTTGCCAGCCAGGGACTCCTTGGACAAGTGCTGGTGGCTCTCGGCCAGACACTCGACCTCGGCAAAGCGGGTGTTGAGCGCCATGGCCGGGTGGCTGGGGTCCTGGGTCATGTTCAGGTAGGCGGCTCGGCGCAGCTGCTCCTCGATCACCAGCGCCTGCTCCAGGAGCTGTGGGGAAGGGGGCAGGACACCTGCTGAGCCACCTGCAACCCGCAGGGGCACAGGGCTCACGGACGGTCACCAGCCCCCACCCTCCTCTCCTCCCAGAGCCGGGGAGAGAACCCAGGAGTCCCGGCTCCCAACCCCCCCTGCTCTGACCCACCAGCCCCCACTCCCCTCCCAGAGCCGGGGAGAGAACCCAGGAGTCCTGGCTCCCAGCCCCCACTGCCCTTCCAGAGCCGGGGAGAGAACCCAGGAGTCCTGGCCCCCAGCCCCACCCCCTGCTCTCATCCCGTACACACACACACAGTGCAAGGCAGGGAACGGCTCTCCGATCCCATCGATAGCACATCCTATGACTCTATTTCCTATGCCCCCCACTAAGCCCCAGCTCCGCTCCCTGCCCCACAGCACCCCCTAGCGCCGCCCTGGAGCCAGCCCTGCCTGCTGGGGGAGAGCACCCCGTGCTGAGCCCCCCACCCCCTGCCCCACAGCGCCACCCCGGGGCAATGGCCCTTTAGCTGGTCCGCCCAGTCCCAAGGGACCCCTCCCCGGACAGAGGCCGTTACTTCTGCATGGGGCTCAGCTCCACGCGCACGATCAGCTCTGTCTTGGCCGGCATGTTCTTGAAGACATCGGCCTTGAGGCGCCGCAGCATGTGGGGGCCCAGCAGGTCGTGCAGCTTCTTGATCTGGTCTTCCTTGGAGATGTCGGCGAACTCCTCCAGGAAGCCCTCCAGGTTACTGTGGGGGCAGGCGGACGGGGCCGGGTTAGCCTGGGCCCCCCACCCCAGCAGCGTTGGCAGCCTCCCTCGCCGGGCCCAGGCCAATCCCCCGGCACGCAGTACAGCCCCCTTAGCGGGAGGAGAGCACCCCCTGCCCTGCCCCCTGCTGAGCCCGCCAGCCCGTGCCCCCCAGCCCCACTCCCCTGCTTCACTAGGTGGATTGGACCCAAGGGGCCTGGGGTCTCGCATCCTCAACAGCGCAAGGCACCTTTGGTGTGCCGCAGTGCGTGGCAGGTCCCATACTCCTAGGGGTCGTGGGGCGTGACTTTCCCACGCACTCCCCCAAAACTAAGTCAACCAGTGGGGGTGTGAATCGGGGGGGGGGGGGATAAGAGAAGAGCATGGGGGTTGGGCATGGTGGGGCGGGAATATGAGGGCGCAGGGTGGGCTTGGGGGTGTGGGCGCGCATGGGGGGTGCGCGCCAGATCCCCAGACCCGCACCTGGCCCGTCCAGGCCGAGCGCCCACCCCGCCTCCTCTCCCCCCGCCGCAGCTGGAGATCTTCCACCTGGTGATGTACGCGCACTACCAGCGCAAGAACGACATGACGAGCCCCCCGCGGGACTAGGCTCCGGAGGAACTGACGGCAAGAGCGAGAAGCGCAAGAGCAAGGGACCCCGCTCTACGCCAGAAGGATGGAGCCCTTCTACCGCTACGCATAAGCCCGAGTGGATGGCCATTCACGACCGCGTCATCAACGCACAGGTGGGTGCCCCGCCGGCCCTTCGCGCTGTCCTGGGTGCCCCCGCCTGCCCCCCGCGCTGCCATGAGTGTCCCTCTGCCCAGCTGCGCTGACCCTGGGTGTCCTTGTCTGCCCCCACGCTGCCGCCGGGTGTCCCCGCCGCCCTCAGAGCCACTGCCTCCTGGCGATGCCCGCCTGCCCCCCTCGGACTCCGCCCCGGGTGTCCCCGTCTTGCCGACGCGCTGCAGGTGTGCCTCCACACTGCCCCAGGGCACTTGGGCACCCGGATTGCCAATACACCACGCCCCGCGTGTCCTCAACCGGCCCCCTAGCCCTTCCTACGGCGAATGCCCAGGTGTCCCTGTCTAAACATCGGCTGCCCCATCTGCCCCAACCGCGCCCTGGGTCCCGCCTGACCCCACCACTGCCCTGGGTGTTCCTCGCTCAACACGCGCCACCCCTGGTGTCCCCGCAGTGTGCCCTCCAATGCTGCCCAGCCTTGTGCCCGTTCTGTCCACGACCGTCTGCACCCCGCTGCTGCCCAGGGCCCTGGGGCGCAAAATGGGGGGCAAACAACTGGGCAAGCATGGCGGACAGATGGGGCCTTCTGGGTGTGCCCCGTTTGCGCCCCTGCGCTGCCTCGGGGACCCCTGGCGCCCTACAGAGAGCTGGGGCCCCTCATGTTCTGTCCAAAAGTCCCTGGCACCGACTGGGCCGAATCGGGCCGGGCGGGAACCCAGAGCCACGCAGCCCTTCCAGCCGCCGCCCCCGTCTGCCTCCGCGGCTTCCCGCCACGGCTCACCATGGCAGCAAGAGGGATCTACCACTACCTAAACTGCCCTATCGACCAGTCACACGTGGGAGAGACGAGATGCCATCAACAAGCAGCACTGGAGACACAGGACGGCGAAAGGGGGCCCGGAGCTTAGTCCGGAAACCGCCGCAGGCCCCGGGTTGTGGGACGCTGAAACTGCCGGCGGAGCGAAGGCTGCCGGAGAGGCAGAAACCGCGGAACGGTTGTCTCGAGTCTGTTTGCAGAGGGGCCCGGGGGCGATTGGCTCATGTGGGCGCGCTTGCCCGCCTGGCGCCCTCCTGCCCCACGGCTCACCCGGCCGATTCCCCTGCTGCGGTCGGGGGCTTGCGGGGCCTCTCCATGGCATCGCGTTCCCGGACCAGGTCGGTTTCCCAACGCCTGTCTCACCCGCCTCAGGGGCTGATCATTGGCTGAGGTATCCTTCCGGCCAGCCCGCAGGTACAAGAAGAAAGAAGAAGGAGATGCCGCCGAGGGCCCCCCGAACTCCCCACCTAACGACGTGAAGTGTTGTGTCCTGGTGTGTGTCTGTCCCACGACCACGCCCCCCCCATGTGGTGTGTGTGGTGTTGGGGGTGTGTGTAGGTTTTGTGGTGGGTCGGAAATGTGTGGTGAGATTTGTGGGTGGTGGACGGCTGGATCACTCGACTCTGTGTGTGTGTATGTGTGTGGTGGGAAGGGGTTTTCACTGGACTGTGTGTAGTGTGTTGTGTGGGTTTGTGGTGGGACGGTGGTACTGACTGTGGTTGTGTGTATTGTGTTTTGTGTGTAGGTTAGGTGGGACGGTGGGTTCACTGACTCTGTGTGTGTGTTAGGTTTGTGGTTGGGATGGTCGGTCACGTGTTGTGGAGGTTGTGGGTGGACGGTGGGTCACTCTGTGTGTGGTAGGTTTGGGTGGGACGGTGGGGTCACTGTGGGTATGTTAGGTTTTTTGTGGGTGGATGGTGGGTCACTGATCTCGTGTGGTGTGTTGAGGTTGGTGGTGAGACGGTGGGTCACTGTGTGTGTGTAGAGTTTGTGGTGGGACGGTGGGTCACTGAGTGTGTGTAGGTTTGTGGGTGGATGGTTGCCCTGGGGTTGGGGGTGCTTAGAAGCGCTGTAAGTGTGTATCAGTGGGCGGGTGAGCCTAGCCCCGCCCTGTGGGATCCCTTGGCCCCCCATCACCAGCCCCCCTTCTCGCCCTGCAGCCCACGGTGAGTATGAGACGCAGCGCGGTTATCGTCACCGCCACGGCGGGACCTGCACATGTCCAGCTGGAGGGTCAACTGGTGGCTTCTCCGGGGCCCAGGGAACCGACACCATGCGCTGGCGACGAGAAGGGCTCGGCAAGACCAATGCCAGACGCCATCGCTTCTCTACTCCCTCTACAAGAGGCTAACGGCGCCGTGGGCAACAACGAGGCAGCCGGGGTAGGCTCAGTCCACCCTGTCCCCGCCTGCCCTCCAGAGGTGGCTGCATCACGCGCCGGCCGAGGGGTCCCTGTGTACCAGCCGCCCCGCCCCAGAGGTGGCGCATCTCAGCACCAGGCTAAGTCCCTGGGGTAACCGGCCCCGCCCAGAGGTGGCTGAATCTCCCGCCGGCGAGGGTCCCTGGTAACAGCCACCCCCGCCACCAGAAGGTGGGCGCATCTCAGCACCTGGCAAAGGCGGTCCCGGGTAACGCCGCCCCGCCCCAGAGGTGGCTGCATCTCAGTGTCCGCTGGTAACCACACCGCTCTTTTCTCTCCCCCTAAAACCGTCTCTGGTCCTCTGCGCCAAGGGCACACAAAGGCCCCTCCTGTCAGCGCCCCACTCTCTACCAATCATCAACTGGGAGCGGGAGTTCCGATGTGGGCGCCCAAATTAGTACGCTGGTGAACGTACCTGGGCGCAAGGTACATGTCGCTCTCATCCGCTGAGAACGAGTTCCCTCTCGAGGACAACGCCATGAAGGGCGGGATAAGGTTCAAGATGAAGAGACACCTCCCCCGAGCCGCCGTGTGACTGGATCTGTTCTCTCATTGCGCAGGGGGAGAGCGCGCTGGGTCTTCTCCCGGCTTTCTGGGAGGGGATGGGGCTGGTGGTTAAGCGGCGGGGCATGTGAGCCAGGACGCTGGTTCTCTCCCCGGCTCTGGGAGGGGAGTGGGGCTGGTGGGTTAGAGATGGGGGGACTGTGGAGCCAGGACTCCTGGTTCTCTCCCCGCCTGGGAGGGAGTGGGGCTGGTGGTTAAGCAGGTGGGGCGTGGGAGCCAGGACGCTGGGTTCTCTCCCCAGCTCTGGAGGGGATGGGGGCTGGTGGGTTAAAGAGCGGGGCGGGAGCCAGGACTCCTGGGTCTTGTCGTCTCACCTCCTGCGCGGTGTTCACTGCGGTGAAAGCGCGGCTCAGGTGCTCGGGCTTTGCAGGGCTGAGCTGGGCAGGGAGTGCAGGGGATGGGGATTGCTGAGGGGCGGTGCGCTTGGCCTGTGGCTCGGGGTCTCCCACGCTGTTAGCACCAGACGCCTGCAGGGCTGACCGGTGGGGTCCGCGGCCTGCTGCTGCAGCTCACCCCGCCCGGCTTCCCTGCAGAGGGAAGCTCAGGTGAAGTTTCCACCGTGCTCTCCGAGTCATACCGAGCTGGTCACTCATCGACAGGCGGCTGGCTCTCATCCGCATGGGCCTGCACTCGGTGTGGGACGAGCCCGATCAATGGTAAAAACTAATTGGTACCAAGGTAACAGGCATGGGGCGGGGAGTGGGGGCGTCGGGGGGTTAGAGCCAGGGGGCTTAGGAGCCAGGACTCCTGGTTCTCTCCCCTGGCTCTGGGAGGGAGTGGGGGCCTGGTGGTAGAGCAGGGGGGCTGGAGCCAGGACTCCTGGTTCTCTCCCTGATCTCTGGGAGGGAGTGGGGGCTGGTGGTTAGAGCAAGGTGGGCTGGGAGCAGGACTTCCTGGTTCTCTCCCTGGCTCTGGGAGGGAGTGGGTCTGTGGGTTAGAGCAAGGGGGGCTGGGACAGGACTCCTGTGTCTCTCCCTGGCTCTGGGAAGGGATGGGCGTTGGGGTTAGAGCAGGGGGGGCTGGGAGCCAGACTCCTGGTTTGTCTCCGCTCTGGAAGGAGAGTGGGTTTGGTGGGTTAGAGCAGTGGGGGCTGGGAGCCAGACCTGGTTCTATCCCCGGCCCTGGAGGGGAGTGGGGAGCTAGGATGGCTTCCAGCTCTGTCTCTGCTGGGTTGCCGAGCTCTGTCAGCTCTCGCGAGGACCGGGCTGCCCCCTCAGCTTGTCTCGGGGGCTGCAAACCTGACAGCCCCCCCCCCGCCCACATCTCCGCAGTTTTTAGGGTGCTGAGACGGTTACAAGATCGACACAACTGACTCGTGAGCGACCGCCGTGCAGACAAGAACTGGAGAGAACTTTTCACCTGATCACTTCGCTCACGTGCGGAGCGCTTAAGTTATTCGTCAGCCTCCGCCCTGGGAGCACCGCCCCCTGCCAACCCCCGAGGGGAAGGGGACGCCGCTCGCTGGGAATTTCATTCCACCCCCCTTTCTGGCAAATGTCCCCAGCTCAAGGAGACA
>NC_133779.1:23099421-23117408 GCF_003597395.2 Chelonoidis abingdonii | reverse complement strand
GTGCGCGGCTGCCATTTTCGATTTCGGAACTCCGTTGGTTTTGTGGAGTCCGGAATCGGATGTTGTTTAAGCGCGCTCAGGGATCGATATATCCGACCATCTAGATGAGACGTGATATATCGGATCCCCGAGCAATTGATTTTTTAACGCGCCGATAGTGGCGCGTGGTATAGACGCGTGGCCTTGAGATCGTGCAGTCCCTACTGCCCCGCGATGAATTCAAAGTCCCTCTAGCGATCCCAGCATGCCAATGTCCCCCGCCCCCGCAACCCCCCATAGCCACGGGAATATCACGATCCCCAAACATTTCTGTTTGTGGAACTCCCCCCCCCACTTGAATTATCACCGATCCAAAACCCAATTTCCTTGGCTCGCCTGGAAACATCCCAGCCATTCCCTGCTGGAATCCCAGCTGTATAATCCCAAGAAGCCCAGTTTCCCTTGTGGAACTCCCTGCCCGGATGCACTACGCCAAAACCCCAATTTCCCGTGGGTGAATCCCGCACTGTGATACACAGATCCCAAAGCCCAGTTTCCCTGTGGAACGTTCCCCAACGCTGTATATTACGATCCCAACCCACATCGATCCCGCGCGGTGAAGACGGGTGAGTAGATCGATTTTAGATAATCGATTTCAGCTACGCTATTCTCGTAGCTGAAATTGCGTATCTAAAATCGATTTTCGCGCGTCGTGTAGACCTGGCCTCAGATTCCCCGTCCCCAGAGCCAGGCCGCGGTGAAGGATACAGCACGATGCCAGCCAGCAGCCAGTAGTCATGGCGTCGGTGCCAGATCTCATTCAGCTTCCCGGAGGAGATGGCTGCCCGCTCCTCGTTCTGCCACAGCGTGTGCAGCTCTGCGGAGAAAACGAGCGGTGTGAGATCCACGGGGGTGCCCACAACGCCGAGACGAGCCCCTGCTCCTGACCAAGATTGGGGCCCCGTCGCACCGGGCGCTGCACAGACCGTCCGCCCCTCCCCACTCTTCGCACCCGCTCTCCAGACGCTAGCCCCGGCACACCAGTGGCTCTCGGGTGGCCTCTCACCTGTGAAGCCGCCGTCTGCGATGTTGAACATGAACCGGGGCTTATCGGCCCTGTCTTCCTTCCGCCCGTTGGCCTTGCTCTCCTCCTTGATGCTGCCCGCCTTGGGCTCCTTGCCAGCTTCCTTCTCCACCTTCACCTCTTCTGCAAGCACAAGGGAAGGTGCGGCCATCATTAGGGGTCAGAGTCAACGCCCCCAGTTGCTATGCCCACCGACCGACCGCTCCGGCCTAAATGCTACCCCTCACCTCCCACCCCCACCCCGCAGTGGCTGTGCGTGAAAGAGCTGACAAGGGCGTCCTTTTAAATATCCATCATTAGGGTTCAGAGTTAACGCCCCAACGGAGTTGCACTGGGCCAGTTCACGCCACGCGGAAGGAAGTTACCTTTCTTCACCTCCGGCCCTTCCCCATCCCCCTTCTCCTTGGGCTCATCGCTGTCAGCAGGTCTGTCCTCAGCCTTCTCCGTCACCGGCTCTTCCGGCCCGGCACCTGGAACCAGACGGCACCGAGACCCATGAGCCAAGATCAGCCAGGTGCCCCCGGGACAAGCTCGGGAGGGAGGCAGGTTAGGACCCATCTTGGCCACAACCTCCCCAGGGAAGGCCCAGCAACAATCCCAGCCTCAGTTTCCCCATCTGTCAGACAGGCAAAGCGCTGGATCTCCATCCATCCCTATAGACACTATGCATCCATCCACCCCATAGATGCTCTCCATCCCCATACACCCATCCATCCAGCCCCATAGACACTATCCTTCCCCACTGACGCCCACTGACACCAGCTGGCCCCACTGATTCCAACGGAGACACCGGGCGTTACCCGACTTCTCCTTCTCCTCCTTGACCAAGGGCTCTGTCTCTGGCTCCTTCTCCCCCGGCACCATGGGCTCGTCCTCGTCCGCTTTCGGCTCGCTCTTCTCCCCGGGGGAGGTGGTGGGCGTGGGCTGCTCCGCAGCAGGGCCCTGATGGGGAGAGGACATGGGTTCGAGGAGGCGGAAACGCTGCAGTAAATCCCCATTTATCTGCCCCAGAACGAGGGACGGATTATCACCCCTGCACAGCACAAGTGGGGAAACTGAGTCTCAGAGGGAGGCACCTCCCTGGATCCCATCCTCAGCCACAGGGGAATTATCCCATGGAATCAGGGACCTGCCCACTGGCCAGTGCCCTTCTGGGCCGTCGCGGGGGGTGGGGGGACTCACAAAGTTTCGGTGTCGCTGCACCAGGGAACAAGGGAAAAACGTGCAAATCTCAAAACTACCCGAGCGCAGTAGAGACGAGGCCCGGGCAGCTGTGCCTCGCCCTGCACCGCGCGTGGCCAGCGGAACGGGAGATCAGCCCCAAGCAAGGCCCCGTGCCCTTGGTACCAAAGTTTAGTCCCAGCCCCCCTGCCTCAGTTTCCCTTTGGGTCCCTAGCTGGGCTGGGAAGCGCCAGGATCTGCACCGTGCACCAACCTCCGTCTCCATCCGCTCGCTGCTTTTCGGGTCCTTCTCCGGCTCCTTGGCCTCCAGCTCCTCCTTCTCGGCCAGCGGCCCCGTCCCGTCCCCGCGCTCGCTGGGGGCTGGCGTGGCTGCGAGGAGACCAGCATCAACTGGGCGGCGCCAGGGGACCCCGCCCATCCCCCCTGTGCATGGGGGCAGGGACCCGGGGCGGGGTGAGGCCCCAGGCTCCTCCCCCATGATAGGGTGAGACCCAGGCTCCTCCCATCCCTCCCTGGGATAGTGATGCCCCCAAGCTCCTCCCCCTCCCTGTGCTGTGATAGGGTGAGGCCCCAGGCTCCTCCCCCTCCATCCCTCTATGATAGGGTGAGGCCCCAGGCACCTCCCTCTCCCTGCGCTGTGATAGGGTGAGGCCCAGGCTCCTCCCCCTCCCTCCCCACCTTGATAGGATGAGGCCAGAGGCTCCTTCCCTGTGATAGGGTGAGGCCCAGGCACCTCCCCCTCCATCCCCCTATGATAGGGTGAGGCCCCAGGCACCTCCCTCCCTGCCGCTGTGATAGGGTGAGGCCAGGCTCCTCCCCCTCCCTCCCCACCTTGATAGGATGAGGCCAGAGGCTCCTTCCCTGTGATAGGGTGAGGCCCAGGCACTCCCCCTCCCATCCCTCCTATGACAGGCGTGAGGCCCCAGGCACCTCCTCTCCTGCACTGTGATGAGGTGAGGCCCAGACTCCTCCCCCTCCATCCCCCTATGATAGGGTGAGGCCCCAGGCTCCTCCCCATCCCGCGTGTGATAGGATGAGGCCCAGACTCCCCCTTCCCTGCGCTGTGATAGGGTGAGGCCCCAGGCGCCTCCCTCTCCTGCGCTTACAGGTGAGGGACCCCAGGCTCCTCCCCCTCCCTGCTTGTGACCCCAGGCTCCTCCCCCTCCCTGCTCTGTGATAGGGTGAGGCCCCAGGCTCCTCCCCCTCCCTGCGCTGTGATAGAGTGAGGCCCCAGTCGCCTCCCCCGCCCATGTGGGTGAGATTCCCAGGCTGCAGCCCAGAGGGGCGGTACCCGGGGATCGGTGCCAGGCCCTACCTGGCTTGGAGGTGCAGGGCGTGTTGGTACAGCTGGGCTCGGGGGTGGTGGTGGAGGTCTTGATGGTTGGCGAGGAGGCGCGGGACGACCGCTTGGAGTCGGCGCTGGGGTCGGGCATGAGCTCGGGCATGCTCCACCGCCCATTGATGTGCTCAAATTCCTGCACCTGCGAGGAGCAGACGGCGCCGCATCAGTCCCACACGCCAGGCGCCCCCCGCCCCGGCCCTCTGTGGCCCCGTTCACCCTCCCTAGCCCTAATTCAGACCCCCTCCCCGACCGAGATCAACTCCTCTGCCCCAAATGAAATGGGGGAGCCTGTCAGACACACAGTGAGAAAAAAAACCCACCTCAACGAGCTCAGTTTAAACAGACAAAGGGCAGGAAGGGAAACTGAGGCACGGTACGGGGGTGGGGGGAGGCGGAAGGTCAGTGGCTATTCACTGAATCATGCTGTCTCAGGCCTTCCCCACCCCCTGTCCAAGCTGCCCCAACTCCAGGATCGGCTTCACTAGACACCGAGGTGACGCAGCTCAAGGCCTCCTCCCTGGAGGCCGCTCAGCCCGCACCTCGGATCCTCTCCTGGCGTCCAAGCTCCTTTCCGCAGTCCCGGGACCCTGGACCTCAACCCCAGCCCCCCTGCCAACCCTCCTCCCGCCCCTGGCAACGCACCTTCTTCTTGACCAGCGACATGACGCCGATGCGCGTCAGGACCTGCTGCCGGGACAGCCCCTCCCTGGGCACGCCGTCGGCGAAGGTCTCCGAGCCGTCCGCCCCGGGCTCACACAGGTGCCTCATGAAGAGGGAGACGTAGGCCCTGCGGTGGGGGAGGCCAGGAGCTGAGAACCATGGAGCCGCCCGCTCAGCGAGAACAGCCCTGCTGAGCGCCTGGGCTGGAGGGGAATCCCTGCTGGCTGGCTGCTAGCAACGTGCGGGGGCTAGGACACATGGGATGGGGGCGAAATCACTGGCTCCCCACCCTCGAACGCCTGCCAGATGCCATCAGACCTAGTTTCTCATCCCGCCCTGCGTAGGGAGCCTGTGTGGCGGGCCGGCTCCGGGTAGGGGGACAGCCACAGCTCAGGCACGCCCCCCCCCATTGCCCCGGCCTGGCCGCCCCCACGAGGGGGTGATCTCCGTCTGCGCGAGGGAGGGGGCGGCACCTTCCCGCGCCCACTCCAGGAAAGCAGACGGCTGGCGGCGCAACAGGGCATTCAGATGAGTAAGAAGCGTCATCACGTGGCAAGGGGGAACGGGCAGCACCCACGGATTGAGGGGGGGGCCTTGCTTCCCCACCCTCCCCGGGCCCCAGAGAGGCTGGGGGAATCGGGGAGCAGGGTCTCCCCGGTCAGCCCGGCCTGGCGAGCTCTCCCCAGGCCGGCACTTACTTGAATTCCTTCTCCGTCTTGCCTCGCAGGTCCCGGACCAGCCACTGGGTGGTGAAGGCGTCCTGGGGGGGCATCCCCCAGCGCATGACGGCGTTCAGGAAGGCCTTGCGCTGGCGCGTGTTGAACCCCAGCACCTGACGGCGGAGGCGGGTGAGAGAGAGAGAGAGAGAGAGAGAGAGACACCCAGCGGCCTCCCCGGGGAGCTCCCGGTCCTCTGCCAGTCCCCCCCAGCGGCCTCCCCGGGGAGCTCCCGGCCCTCTGCCAGTCCCCCCCAGCGGCCTCCCCGGGGAGCTCCCGGCCCTCTGCCAGTCCCCCCCAGCGGCCTCCCCGGGGAGCTCCCGGCCCTCTGCCAGTCCCCCCCAGCGGCCTCCCCGGGGAGCTCCCGGCCCTCTGCCAGTCCCCCCCAGCGGCCTCCCCGGGGAGCTCCCGGCCCTCTGCCAGTCCCCCCCAGCGGCCTCCCCGGGGAGCTCCCGGCCCTCTGCCAGTCCCCCCCCCAGCGCCCTCCCCGGGGAACTCCCCACCCTCTGTGGGGCCCATTGCTGAGAGATGAGGCCCTGCTTAGCAGAGCCAGAGCTCACCTGCTTCCCCTTCCTGGAGCCGGGGAGAGAACCCAGGAGTCCTGGCTCCCAGCCCCCACTGCTCTAACCACCAGCCCCCACTCCCCTCCCAGAGCCGGGGAGAGAACCCAGGAGTCCGGGCTCCCAGCCTCCCCTGCTCTAACCCACCAGCCCCCACTCCCCTCCCAGAGCCGGGGACAGAACCCAGGCGTCCAGGCTCCCAGGACCGTGTCTCACCTCAATGTTGCCCCCGACTCGAGCCAGCAGCGGTGGCAGAGGTTTGTCTTTCTCGTTGCGGAGCTGGCGTTTGGACTGGCGCCGGCCTGCGTGGGCAGAAGGAGACGCGATGAAATGCCCCTGCCCGCCAGCCCAGAGAGGCCGGAGCCGGGAACGGAGCCCGGTGCTTGGCGTGGGGACGGCTGGAGCAGCTCCCCGAGCTGCACGGACCCCACCCCCTCCCAAACTGAGCCCCCACCATGCCCCCCGTGACGCGAGGCACGAGATCTGGAGGCGGTGGTCAAAATACATCCAGGATGCTGGGCTCGAAGCTTCCCGCCCGGCCCAGCCACCTTCCAGGGGCCGTGTTCAGAGAGCGGCTGGGTCTGTCTACACTACAGCTACGACGCCGGCTGTATCCGACGACGCCCATGGACCTTGCTTGTTAACCCCCCGCTATCCGAGCTTTTCCACGAGAAAGAAGAGCGGCTTTTCCGCCCGCGTGCTCACGTCCACGCAAGAGATACCACCTCTCCTACGTGCTAACTACAGGCCGAGTCACCCGGGCCTCCTCCTTGCAGGAGCAGAGCAAGTTTAGAAAAGCGGGAGACAACGGACGGAATCTCAGTCTTACTGCAAATTTCTGTGGTTTCTTTTCTGCCCCACAAAAAATTGTCCCGCCTAGAAGTCTGACATGCCAACGTGGGGTTTAAATGGGCTTTGGAAAGGGTCTGATGTCTTTCCCCCGAGCTGTGATACCCCCAAACCCGGGCCCTCACCTTCCGGCCTCTCGTCGAAGTCCTCGTCCTCCTCTTCCGATCCCACCGAGTACTCGGACTGATTGTCTGAAATACCAGCACGGCAGTTTGTAACCGGAACCGGCCTGGGGGACGCAGGGAATCCGAGCACAGATCCCTCCTCCTGATCGCCGCAGCTCGTTAGCTTGGCCCACACGGCCCCAGCTTAAAGCCAAAGGGGTCGGCTCATGCTATCCCAGCCCTGCCCCCCAGCTCTACCAGTGCCCCTCACTCCTGACCCGCAGCCCCTGGCCCCCCCGGGCTCCCCACCCAAGCACCCACCTTGATCCTCCTGCGCAGCGTCGTTGTAGTTGACCTGCTTCCGGACCCGTTTGCCCTTCCCCAGGTTGCGGGCCAGGTCTTCCTGCTGCTGCTCGTAGTGATGGCGCAGGAGCTTCTCCCAGTAGTCGGGGTCCACGTTCTCCTCCTGCTTAATGATCTCCCGCTCGATCTCCTCGATCTGCCAAGGCAGGGCGGGGTGAGGGGCGGGGCCGGGGCGGGCGGGGTCCCCTGCCCCCCAGCGCCCGCCCCCCACTCACCTTGTCCTCCTCCCGCACCACGTACTGGGCCACCTTGAAGGAGCTGAGATACTCGTTCATGTTCTGCACGTCGGCGTCGTCGGTGGCGTCCTGGTTGCGGTCGAGCAGCCGGGCGATGGCCTCGTTGTCGTAGTGGATCACGCTGCTGTCTTCCTCCTTGTTCTCCCCTGGGGGGCCAGACCCACGGCAGGGCAGAGGCCCCTCAATCCCCATCCCCCGGGGAAGCTGGAGCCAGGGGGCGAGTCTGGGGGGGCTCCCTTCCCCTGCTGCAAGCCCCGCCTCCCCCCTGCTGGGTGGTCCCGCTGCCCTCCAGGCTCAACCCCCCTGGGATCGCAGGGCCCCCCCGTCCCTCAGCCTGGCCTCGCCCCCACCCCAGTCAGGCCCACACACAGCCCAGGCTCCTCCTAGTCCTGGCCCCCCCGCCCAGCTGGCCCCCTCAAAACTCCACCACCCATCCCCCACACAGCCCCACACAACCAGCCAGCCCACCATCCTCCCCACCAACCCCACCCCCTCACCAGCATCCCCTTACTCTCCCCACACCCACAGCCATCCCGCCCACCCCCCCAGCTCCCTCCCAGCAGCCACCACCTGTGTCCCCCAACCCCACCCCACCATCCTCTCCCACCACCCTACCCCCAACTCTCCTTCCAGGCAGCCCACCTGTGTCCCCAGCAACCCCGACCCCAGCCATCCCCCCCCACCCCCTATCCCCACCCCTCCCATTGGCAGCCCCACACCTGGTCCCCCAACCCCGGACCCCAGCCATCCCTACCCCAGCTCCTCCCAGGCCAGCGCCCGACCTTGCCCCTCAACCCTGACCCCAGCTAACCTCCCCCAACCCTGTCGCCCCACACACACACACCACTCCCGACCCAGCGACCCTCAACCTCCGTTCTCGTCCTTGCGAAAAGCTCCTCAGTGCCAGAATTCAGGAGTCGTCCAGCTCTGCTTGGACATTGCGGCCGGCCTTGGAGCCCAGCCCTGGGCGCTACTCACCAGGCTGGGTCAGCATCATACTTCCGCTGGGCCACCTGCGGATCGCTCCTCCACCGAGGCCCGTGTCACGAACGGTAGATAATCACCTTGTTTGGCCGGCCGTGCGTGGCGTGAGCTCGGCAGAAGGCCTGCGGGCCAGTGGGGCGTGGGCGTGGTAGATGCGGGGGGTGCGGTCAAGTCTCCCCGTCTGTTGTCCGTCACCGAATAACACCCGCCTACCTTATCCACCCATCCACTCGGACCCACCCGCCTGCCTCCCCGTCCGTCACCAACCACCATCCCACACCCGCCTGCCTCCCCCTGACCCACCGCCTGCCCCGACACCCCCGCCTCCCGCCGCCTGACCACCGCCTGCCTCCCGACGACCCCCCCTGCCTCCCCGTCCGCGCTGACACACGCCGCCTGCCTCCCCGTCCACCCGACACACCCGCCTGCCTCCCCGTCCGTCCACCCAACACACCCGCCTGCCTCCCCGACCCACCCGCCTGCCTCCCCATCCACTCGACCCACCCGCCTGCCTCCCCGACCCACCCACCTGCCTCCCCATCCACTCGACCCACCCACCTGCCTCCCCGTCCTCCTGACCCACCTACCTGCCTTTCTGTCCATCCCACCTGCCTCCCCGTCCGCCTGACCCACCCGCCTACCTCCCCATCCGCCTCACCCACCCGTCTGCCTGCCCGTCCGCTCGATCCACCCGCCTGCCTGCCTGTTCCTCCACCCAACCATCCAGGCATCCAGGGATGACGGTTTTGTCCCTTCCCTCCTTCGCTCCCCGTGACCCAGATCCACCCACCCCATCTCAGAGGCAAACATCTACCTACCCCGTCCTCCAGGGCAGCTCTCTGCCTGAGTCCCCTCCCCAGGGGCATCTCTCTGGCCAGCCACCTTCTTCCCGGACTCCCCTTCCCGGCAGGGCCGTAGCGCCCCCCCAGGGAGGGGCCAGACCCCTGACTGGGGTAAAGAGGGGAGGCTCCGTGGGTGGCCGGGGCCCGGCTCTCCTCAGCAGGCATGCTGGGACACCTGCCCCCGAGGGAACTCACCTGAATGTCGTTGTGGGGGTTCCAGTCGGAATCGAAGATGACCACCGTGTCGGCAGTGGCCAGGTTGATGCCCAAGCCCCCCGCCCGGGTGGAGAGCAGGAAGCAGAACTGCTGAGCCCCGGGAGCTGGGGGGAGAGATCGCACGGGTCACACGGGGGGAATCCCAGCCTCCTGCATGGGCAAGAACCCCCCTCACCCCCCAATCTGGATCTGGAACCATCAAAGCTCTCGCTGTCCGGGACCACGACCCTGGGCACTGCTGGGACTGGGGCAGTGGGGACCGGGTTGGGATCTCCTGCCTGATGAGAGCGGAACACTAACGAACCAAACCACCCGCAGCTGCCAATGCAAGTCTCCGCTACAGCCGACTTCCCCCGACCAGCCACAGGGGGGTTCGCGCTGGCACCGGGATCCCGGGGCCCAGGCTGGAGGCGTCAGCTCACGATGTCACCACCTCCCTGGGCGGCGCCTGGCGTGACGGGCCCCCGATCTCAGTCTCGGGGGCTCTGGGCAGGAGGAATCGTACCATTGAATCTGTCGATGGCCTCTTGCCGCAACGTCCCAGTGATCCCGCCGTCGATCCGCTCGTATTTGTAGCCTTCATAGTCCAGGAAATCCTCCAGCAGGTCCAGCATTTTCGTCATCTGAGTGTCCAGGGGAGATCAGAGTGCTCAATACTGGGCTCCAAAAACATGGCTCCCTCGGCCGGCGCTGAGATGCAGCCACCTCTGGGGCGGGGCGACAGGTTATACAGGGATGCCTTGCCCAGCGCTGAGATGCGGCCACCTCTCGGGTGGGGCAATTGGTTTTCCAGGGACCCCTCACCCAGCGCTGATACGCGGCCACATCTGGGGCGGGGTGGCTGGTTATACAGGGACCCCTCACCCAGCGCTGAGATGCAGCCACCTCTGGGGTGGGGAGCTGGTTACCCAGGGAACCTTCGCCTGGTGCTGAGATGCAGCCACCTCTCAGGTGGTGCAATTGGTTACCCAGGGACCCCTCACCCAGCGCTAAGATGCAGCCACCTCTGGGGCGAGTCAGCCGGCTACCCAGGGATCCCTCGCCCAGCGCTGAGATGCAGCCACCTCTGGGGTGGGGCAGCTGGTTATACAGGGACCCCTCGCCCGGCGCTGAGATGCAGCCACCTCTGGGGTGGCTGCAGCCTCTGTTAAACCCCCCATGGCCGTGCAAGAGTTTCAGACGGGACGCAAAGAGAGGCTGCTGTATACGTCTGGGAGGGGATTCAGTGGGCAGGATGGAATTGCCCGGGGCTGGAACTCCCCAGAACGCCTGGGTTCGCACCCTCCAACGCCCGGGGGTGGGGTGGGGTTAATGACCCCGAAGCATGTGGGCATCGGAGCAAAGACACAACGTCTGCGTCACCCGCACGAGGCTGTGACGTAACCCGCAGAGCCAGGCCGACACCACCGCTGCTGGCCCCTCACCTGAGAGAAGATCAGCACCCGGTGCCCCTGTTCCTTCAGCTTCCGCAGCATCTTCTGTAACAGCATCAGCTTGCCCGAGGATTTGATGAGGGCACCACCCTCATAGGCGCCGCTCGGCAGCTTGGGGGACTCCTGGCGAGGCAAAGACGCCAGCCAGTCAGCTCCGAAAACCGCCCCCACGCCCACCGCCCGTCCCACCCCAGCTGGGGCTGATTCTCCTAAGGGGAGATCTTTGGGACGGACCCCAGTCATAGAGTGGGTAACGGGATGGAGACCGCCCCCCCGCAGCGTTAAATCCTCAGCCACAATGAAACAGCCTCGCCAAAAACCCACGGATTCCCTCCACCACCTCATCCGTTTTTAAATAAAATTCACTCCGTTTTTAGACCCCCTGCAGGCCGCGCCCACTAATTTACCCATTGTTCAATCAGGGCTCAGATTCCAAACGCGGTAAAATCGCTGGAACATTTTCCCAAGAAGGTGCCATGTCGATACGCTGCTTTAAAAGGATCCTTTCCGGACCGAAATCGACATGAAGTCGTAGAATGTGTCCGTGGGGCCTAATCTGCATATAAAGCTCCACCCAGCTCCACTGACCCCGCCTCCTGGGGCCAAGCCCCTCCCTTTTGGGCTGAACCATGGTCTGCCTGACACACCCCCGTCATCCCTTGGATGGGCGGGACATACGAACATCCTCCAGGGTACATCAGGGTCTCCCCAGACCTCCTCGCCTGGGACGGGCGGGACGTACCAACGCACCCACACCCTCGGGGTACACCGGGGTCTCCCCAGACCCCCCTCCCCTGGGAGAGGCGGGACATACCAACGCACCCACACCCTCTGGGGTACACTGGGGTCTCCCCAGACTCCTCCACTCCCCTGGGATAGGCGGGACGTACCAACGCACCCACACCCTCTGGGGTACACTGGGCTATCCCCAGACCCCCCTCCCCTGGGACAGGCGGGACGTACCAATGCACCCACACCCTCCGGGGTACAGCAGGGTCTCCCCAGATCCCTCTCCCCTGGGACAGGCGGGACGTACCATCGCAGCCACGGGGAAGAGGTAGGGATGGTTGCAGCACTTTTTGAGGTCCATCATGATGTTGAGCAGGGAGACCTGGTTTCCGCCCCCCCGGGAGTTGAGGGCCTCGAAGTTGCGGGTCAGGATGTATTTGTAGTATTTCCTGAGCGGGGAGTGGGAGGGAGGGTGAGGCTGGGCCTTGCAACCCCCCCAGCGCCTGCTCCCCAGGGACCCTGATGCCCAGTCCCCAGCTCTAACCTCTAGACCCCGCAGTAGTCCTGGCTCCCCGCCTGCTCTAACCCACCAGCCCCCACTCCCCCCCCAGAGCCGGGGAGAGAACCCAGGAGTCCTGGCTCCCAGCCCCCCCTGCTTTAACCCACCAGCCCCCACTCCCCCCCCAGAGCCGGGAGAGAACCCAGAGTCCTGGCTCCCAGCCCCCCTCTTTAACCCACCAGCCCTCACTCCCCCCCAGAGCCGGGGAGAGACCCGGAGTCCTGGCTCCCAGCCCCCCTTGCTCTTACCACCAGCCCCACTCCCTCCCAGAGCCGGGAGAGAACCCAGAGTCCTGGCTCCCAGAAAATCGCCCCTGCTCCTAACACCACCAGCCCCATCTCCCTTCCAGAGCGAGGGAGAGAACCAGGAAAGTCCTGGCCCCCAGCCCCACCCCCTGCTCTCATTCCCGTTACACACACACACAGGTGCAATGGGCAGGGAACGGCTCTCCGATCCCATCGATAGCACATTCTATTGACTCTATTTCCCTATGACCCCACTAAGCCCAGCTCCGCTCCCTGCCCCAGCACCCCTAGCGCCGCCCTGGAGCCAGCCCTGCCTGCTGGGAGAGACCCGTTTGCTTGAGCCCCCCACCCCTGCCCACAGCGCCACCGGCGGGGCAATGGCCTTTAGCTGGTCCGCCCAGTCCCAAGGGACCCCTCCCCGGACGAGGCCGTTATTCTGCATGGGGCTCAGCTCACGGCGCACGTCAGCTCTGTTCTTGGCCGCATTGTCTTTGAAGAACATCGGCCTTGAGGCGCCGCAGCATGTGGGGCCAGCATTCGTGGCAGCTTCTTGATCTGGTCTTCCTTGGAGATGTCGGCCGAACTCCGTCCAGGAAGCCTCAGGTTACATGTTGGGGCAGCGCGGACAAATGGGCGCGGGTTAGCTGGGCCCCCACCCCAGCAGCGTTGTGCAGCCTCCCGTCGCCGGGCCCAGGCCAATCCCCCGGCACGTCATACAGCCCCCTTAGCGGAGGAGGCACCCCCTGCGCCTGCCCCTGCTGAGCCCGCCAGCCGTGCCCCACCCCACTCCCCTGCTTTCACTAGAGTGATGTTGGACCAAGGGGCTTGGGGTCTTCGCATCCTCAACAGCGCACAGGCACCTTTGTGTTGCGCACGTGCGTGGCAGGTCCCATTACTCTAAGGGTCGTGGGGCGTGACTTCCCACGCACTCCCCCAAACTAGTCAACCAGTGGGTGTGATCGGGGTGGGGGGGTGTCTCCTTGAGTGGGGCGATGTTGCCAGGAAAGGGGGTGGAATGAATTCCAGGGCGAGGTGCGTCCCGTTCCCTCGGGGGTTGCAGGGGGCGGGGGTCTCCCATGGGCGGGAGGCTGACGACATAACTTGAAGCGCATCCGGACGTGAGCGAGTGGAGCAGGTGAAAAGTTCCTCTCCAGCTTGTTCTGCAGCGGGGTTCCGGTTCAGCAGCAGCTTGTGTCGATCTTGTAACCGTTCAGCACCCTAAAAACTGCGGGGATGGGGGCGTGGGGGGGGGGCTGTCAGGGGTTCTGCAGCCCCCAGACAATTGGGGGCAGCCCGAGGTCCTTGCGAGAGCTGACAGAGCTCGGCAAACCCAGCCAGACAGAGCTGGAAGCCACCGAGCTCCCCACTCCCCTCCAGGGCCGGGATAGAACCTAGGTCTGGCTCCAGCCCCCACTGCTCTAACCCACCAAACACCACTTCCTATCCAGAGCGGAAGAACAAACCAGGAGTCTGGCTCCTCAGCCACCCCCTGCTCTAAACCCACCAGCCCCCACCCTCCCGAGAGCCAGGAGAGACACCAGGAGATCCTGGCCCAGCCCCCTTGCTCTAGACCACAACCCATCCTGGCCGCAGAGCCAGCGGAGAGAGAACCAGGAAGTCCTGGCTCCCAGCCCCCTTGCTTACACCGCACCAGCCCCCACTACCTCCCAGAGTCCAGAACGGTCTGGTCAGCCCCTGCCTACAGGCCCCCCCAGAGCCCCAGGAGTCCTGGCTCCTAGCGCTCCCTGGGCTCTAACCCACCGACGCCTCCACTCCCGCCCTCATGCCTGTACCTTGGAATCATGATTGTTTCTTCAGCCTTGAGGAGCCTCGTCCAGCCACAGTGCAGGCCCAGCGGATGGAGCCCAGCGACCGCCTGTCGATAGGAGCAGCTGGTCAGTGACTGAGCAGCACGTGGAACTTCACCTGAACTTGCCCTCTGCACGAAAGCCTGGGCCGGGTGTAGCGGTGCAGCAGTCATGCCAGCGGACCCCCCCACGGGGTGCAGGCCCTGGCCAGGCGTCTGGTGGCTAACAGCTGGAGACCCAGAGCCACAGGTCCATGCAGCGCCCCCTCAGCAATCCCACACCCCTGCGCCGCCTGCCCAGCTCAGCGCCCTGAGCAAGGCCGAGCACGCGGTGAGCCGCGCTTCACGCAGGAGACACCGGCGCAGGCAGGTGAGGTGAACGACAAGGAACCCAGGAGTCCTGGCTCCCAGTCCCCCGCATCTTTAACCACCAGCCCCATCCCCATCCCGAGCTGGGGAGAGAACCAGGCGTCCTGGCTCCCACGCCCCAACTGTCTAACCAGCCTAGCCATCCACACGCCCCCAGGGCCGGGGAGAGAACCAGGAGTCCTGCTCCACAGATTCCCCCCATCTCTAACCCACCAGCCCGCACTCCCCTCCCAGAGCCGGGGAGAGAACCCAGGCGTCCTGGCTCCCAGCCCCCCCGCTCTAACCACCAGCCCCCATTCCCCTCCCAGAGCCGGGGAGAGAACCCAGGCGTCCTGGCTCCCCTGCCCAATGAGAACAACCAGGCACACGCGGCTCGGGGGGCAGGGTGTCTCGCCTTCATCTTGAAAGCCTTCTTCCCGCCCTTCATGGCGTTGTCCTCGAAGGAGAACTCGTTCTCGCGGATGATGGAGCGACTGTCCTTGTCGCCCGTGTACGTCACCACGTAGAATTTGGGCGCCCACATCTGGAACTCCCGCTCCCAGTTGATGATGGTAGAGAGTGGGGCGCTGACCAGGAAGGGGCCTTTGGTGTGACCCTGGGCAGAGAGAGACACCCAGGAGGTTAGGGGGCAGAGAAAAGAGCGGGTGGTTACCCAGGGACACTGAGATGCAGCCACCTCTGGGGCGGGGCGGCCGGTTACCCAGGGACCCCTTGCCCGGTGCTGAGATGCGCCCACCTCTGGGGCGGGGTGGCTGGTTACCCAGGGACCCCTCGCCCGGCGCGGAGATGCAGCCACCTCTGGGGCGGGGCGGCCGGTTACCCAGGGACCCCTTGCCTGGTGCTGAGATGCGCCCACCTCTGGGGCGGGGCGGCTGGTTACCCAGGGACCCCTCGCCCGGCGCGGAGATGCAGCCACCTCTGGGGCAGGCGGGACAGGGTGGCTGGCTACCCGGCTGCTGTGCCCAGGCGCCGTTACCTCCTTGTAGAGGGAGTAGAGGAAGACGATGGTCTGGATGGTCTTGCCGAGCCCCATCTCGTCGGCCAGGATGGTGTCGGTTCCCTGGGCCCAGGAGAAGCGCAGCCAGTTGAGCCCCTCCAGCTGGTACATGTGCAGGGTCCCGCCCGTGGCGGTGATGAACCGCGGCTGCGTCTCATACTTCACCGTGGGCTGCAGGGCGAGAGGGGGAGCTGGTGATGGGGGGCACAAGGGATCACACAGGGCGAGGCAGGCCCGCCCCACTGATCACACACTTACAGCGCTTCTAAGCACCCCCAAACCCACAGAAACCATCCCACCCACAAACCTACACACACAGTGACCCACCGTCCCACCCACAAACCTACACACACACAGTGACCCACCGTCTCACCCACAAACCTACACACACACACACACAGAGTCAGTGACCCACCATCCCACCCACAAACCTACACATACACACAGTGACCCACCGTCCCACCCACAAACCTACACACACAGAGTGACCCACCGTCCCACCCACAAACCTGCCCACACACACACAGTGACCCACCATCCCACCCACAAACCTACACACACACACACAGAGTCAGTGACCCACCGTCCCACCCATAAACCTACACACAAACACACATACACACACACAGTCAGTGACCCACCGTCCCACCCACAAACCCACACACATACACACACACAGTCAGTGACCCACCGTCCCACCCACACACATACACACACACAGAGTCAGTGATCCACCGTCCCACCCACAAATCTACACACACAGAGTCAGTGACCCACCGACCCACCCACAAACCTACACACACCCCCAACACACACACACACACTGGGGGGGGCGTGGCGTGGGACAGACACACACCCAGACACACACTCACGTCGTTGGTGGGGGAGTTCGGGGGGCCCTCCGGCGGCATCTCCTTCTTCTTCTTCTTGTACCTGCGGGGCTGGGCCGGGTCCTCGCCCATGATCAGCTCCCTGGGCGGGTGAGAGCAGGGTTGGGAACCGACCTGGCTCCGGGGACGGATCGCGGGGGGCCCCGCAAGCCCCCCGCCGCAGCAGGGAATCGGCGAGGTGAGCCGTGGGGCAGAGGGCGCCGGCGGGCAAGCCGCGCCCCACACTGAGAAATGCCCCCGGCCCCTCTGCCAACAGATCGAGAAACCAGTTCGGGTTTTCTGCCCTCTCCGGAGCTTCGCTCCGCCGGCAGTTTCAAGCCCAAACCCGGGGCTGGGCGGTTTCCGGACCCCCAGCCTCGGGGCCCCGGCTCGCCCCACCGGCGCGTACCTGTGTCTCCAGTAGGCGTGCTTGTGGAAGTCGAAGTCGGGGATGGCCATCTCGTCCTCCTCCCACGTGGACTGGTCGTAGGGCAGGTCGCGCCACTTCACCAGGTAGTGGTAGATCCCCTTCTTGTCGATGCTGCCCAGGGAGGAGCCGGTGAGCGCTGGGGCGGGAAGCGCCGGAGGCAGACGGGGGCCGGCGGCTGGAAGGGGCTGCGTGGCTCTGGGCACTCAGCCGACGCCACCCCCGCCTCGCCCGATGCCCAGTGCGGTGCCAGGGACTTTGGGGACAGAAATGAGGGGCCCCAGCTCTCTGTAGGGCCGCCCAGGGGTCCCCGAGGCAGCGCAGGGGGCAAACGGGGCACACCCAGGGCCCCATCTGTCCGCCATGCTGCCCCAGGGCCCTGGGTGTGCCCCGTTTGCCCCCCATGCAGCCCCAGGGCCCTGGGGCAGCGCGGGGTGCAGACGGGGCAACCCAGGGGACAGACACGGGGCACCAAGGGCCTTGGGCAGCATGGAGGGCACACGGGGACACCCAGGGTGGCGCGGGGGGCAGGCGAGGAACACCCAGGGCAGTGGGGGGGTCAGGCGGGGGACACCCAGGGCAGCGTTGGGGGCAGATGGGGCAGCACAGGAGGCAGACAGGGACACCTGAGGCATCCCGGGGGACAGACAGGGGGCATCAAGGGCCCCGGGGCAGCTTGAAGGGCACACGAGGACACGCGGGGCAGCGTAGGGGGCAGACGGGGACACCCGAGGCAATCCGGGGGACAGACATGGGGCACCAAGTGCCCTGGGGCAGTGTGGAGGGCACACGGGGACACCTGGGGCAGCGCGGGGGCAGACGGGGACACCCGGGGCGGCAGGGGGGGCAGGCGGGGCATCGCAGGAGGCAGGTGGGGGACACCCGGGGCGGTGCGGAGGGCAGGCGGGGGACACCCAGGGCAGCGTGGGGGCAGACAAGGACACCCAGGGCAGCGCAGGGGCAGAGGGGGACACTCAGGGCAGCGCGGGGGGCAGGCGGGGGGCACCCAGGACAGCGCGAAGGGCCGGCGGGGGCACCCACCTGTGGTTGATGACGCGGTGAATGGCCATCCACTCGGGCTTGATGCCGTAGCGGTAGAAGCGCTCCTCCATCTGGGCGTAGAGCGGGTCCTTGCTCTTGCGCTTCTCGCTCTTGCCGTCGTCCTCACCGGAGCCGTAGTCCAGCGGGGGCGGCTCGTCCATGTCGTTCTTGCGCTGGTAGTTGCGGTACATCACCAGGTGGAAGATCTCCAGCTGGGCGGGGAGAGGGGCGGGGGTGAGGCGCTCGGCCGGCCGGGCCCAGGGGCGGGTACTGGGGATCTGCGCGCACCCCCATGCGCCCCAACACCCCCAAGCCCACCCTGCGCCCTCATATTCCCGCCCACACCCATGCCCCCACACCCCCATGCACCCCCACACAATCCCATGCACCCCCC